>NC_091747.1:30338491-30575991 GCF_043380555.1 Nothobranchius furzeri | reverse complement strand
CAGAACCTTCGTATCTAGAAGAACTGAGTTCTGGGTGTGAAAAAGAGAATTTGGTTTGCATTAACAAGGAAGTTGATTCTTATCAAAACCACATCAGACGCGATTCATGCTGTGTCTACCTCACCTTTTTGGAATAACCTCTTCGCGGATCCGGAGGTCAGGAAAGTCGGATGACCTCTGGGCACCGAGGTTCAGTAGATTAACCGCAGCACCGACTCTCCGGCCCAGAGATGTTGCCCGAGTCACAACAGATAGATGGAATCGTTTGCGTCTAGAAGGACTCTTCGGAACTGTATCAGCTTTGTTCTGCAGGAACCATTTGCTGTGTCAGCTTCAGCGTGTAGCAGGGTTTTTGACAGCTTGTCAAAAGATGTTCTGAGTTAAAGAGGTTTCGCTCCGGATGGTCGTTCCGTAGCTTTTTCTAGAACTGACTCACGGTGAAGTGAGCTCTGTTTTAATATTCTCATGTTATGGTTTACTTGTCCAGTCGGAACGTGCCATGTTAAGGGGTGTTAACAAGCAAACCTGAGAACATCACGCCCTCTTTCAGATACAGGATGTTCTGATTTGTGGGTAAGAAAATATCTATGTGTCATGACGTTTAACTTAACTTTAATTTATCTCTAATGAACCTTGTGTCGGAGTGTGGATGATGATTACCTTGTCATATCAAACATTACTGATCATCATATATAAATCTTTCAATGTAATAATAACATTCATTTCAAACTTCAGTAATTCAAGCAGAGATTATCAACCTTATTAATTTAAGCACAAATAATCAAGACATTACTATTATTCATATAATATTTTTTCATTCACTGTTATAACAGTTCAGTCCTTTCTTCTGTGCAGGACGACCTAGATAAGCAGACAGGCTTCGCACAGAAGGACCTTGGGAAGGGAACCTGATGTTGACAATCTGAGTTTAAACACGCAGCGTCTAATCTTTTCCTGCAACTTGGAAGATTGAGACGCACAGAGGAAGATTCATGTCTGTAGATGACCTGGTGGCATGTAGGTCAATATGTAGGTGAAAACTGACCATTTGTGGACATTACACCACAGATTTTCCATGTTCACCACCTAGGGGGATATGAAGTTGGCAGTCGTCAGCAAAAAATTGAAAACTAATGGCAAAACGATGGAAAATGTCCCCCAATGGGAGAATATAGATCAAAAACAGAAGTGGTCCCAGCATAGAACCCTGGAGAACACCCCAGGGAGTTGCGTGGAGGCAGAGGAGAAACCACCCATTCTGACGCAGAATGTTCTGTTTGTAAGATGCGATCGGAACCACTCCAGAGCCGAACCTGAGACACCCACATGCTGTCTGAGGTGGTCAATGAACACATTGTGATCCACCGTGTCAAAAGCAGCAGTGAGGTGAAGCAAAATAAGTAGGACAGACTCACCATCATGTTCACGTTTTTATTTATTCTTGAAGGGAACCTCTCCTCTGTCCCGACCGCGTTTATGACCTCTGCACCTTGTTTGATTCTTTTACACTTCGGCAGCCAGTGTCTCAGTCTCGCAACAAAGTTTTCTTCCTTTTTTCCGGGTAGAACGCGGGGAATTCCCTCACAAGCTGGTACATAGCGGGAACAAATATGGTTAATTGAGAGCGTTTTTCTATGTAATGACTAAGAACAAACAGGAACACCTGGGTATGCTCAGGTGGGATTTATCATCAGGGGAACGTGCGTTCGAGAGGCCACTGCTTGTTTCATAAATCAGGATTTTGCCTGTTTGTACAAGCATTCTAAATTTTGTTCATAGGAACAAATTTAGGAATATTTCTACGAACGTGTGATGAATG
Source organism: Nothobranchius furzeri (assembly GCF_043380555.1). Classification (NCBI taxonomy): domain Eukaryota; kingdom Metazoa; phylum Chordata; class Actinopteri; order Cyprinodontiformes; family Nothobranchiidae; genus Nothobranchius; species Nothobranchius furzeri. Next base: position 30,574,172 of record NC_091747.1, on the reverse strand, counting down.
AGGGCCCAGATCTTTCAAGGGAATACTGTTAGCTGCAAGATCCTTTTCAGAACCAAACTGCTTTATTTGCTTAACCTGCAAAACTGCATCAGATGCAAACAACTCCGCCAGCACTCACCAAGCGGGTATCTTATGACCGGTGGAGAGAATACAGAGGAAGAAATGACCTTTGGATAATTCAGAAGTCTAATTCGCTACAGCAGCCTAGCCTAACCCGCTTCGCTGTGTAACCGGATCGCCGAGAACCCTCGCCATACGGATACCTTAGCTCACACACATGCATTGGATGGTTAAGATTAATTCATTAACTAGCCAGATTATTTTTTATAAACCCAGATATCACATCCTTTCTAAGACACTTAATTAGACTGTCTTAGATAATTTATCACATGTTTACTCAATGTTTTAGTTATATGATCTTAAATCATCACTTAAAAGCATCACTAGCTGAAAGGACAGCTTGGATGTTTTCTACTTTTTATTGGATTGGGACTCGGTATCAAAATCATATGGCACGGATCAAGGGCAAAAAAAATGTGATCAGAACATAATAATGAATAATATCTGGTAATATCCCACAAAACAGGGACAAGTGTGAACAGTAAAAAGTAAATATAAACATTACATTTAATATTTTTAAATGTGCTGCTTTTGCAGCTCTTTTAAAATCCTGCTCTCTCTACATTTCTGGCTAATACCACCAATTATTGAAATATTTAATTCCAACCCTTCGTCTCCAGACCCATTAATTTATATAAAAAAATAATGATTATATTGATTAACAAATGTTTTTTTATGCATCATATTTGTGATCTGGATGGGGATCGATTATATTGTTGCTATTTAATATAGGTTGTTGATTAAACGTTAAAATGGCTTGCCATAATTGGTCAGGTCTGCCATGAACTATGAGGTGCTTAATGAAATATCTGGTGTTACCATGCACTGTGTTACATTTAGCTCAGGCGTATTTATTTATTTTTTGGTGTTTTATTAGTTCACAAACCCAGAGATGTTTTGTAAACAAAACTTGGGACAGAGCAGCCTTCATCTGACGTGAACCACAGCAGCAGCAGGAGCGGCTTTGTGGCTCAACAGACTTTTGTTGGAAAAGAACCAGAATTTAGCACCGAAAAAGACATTTCTTCTTCGGTACCCTGCTCTACTCCAGTGTTGATTTCATGACTAATTACCACAGCTGGGCTCTCACATGTGAAACTGGTATAAAGGTTTCGCTGTAGGTCTGCTCCATAGCGACGACCACCGCTCTAGTTTTGTTGTTAACAAAAATAACCATTTCTTTTTTCATCAAACTATCTTTGTACACAAAACTGTGCAGTTTGTTTTTCAAGCATTTTCAAGGACTTAATACAGAAATCAAGCACTTTCCATACCTTGAAAACATGTTATTAAAATTCAAGCCCTTTCAATGATTTCAAGCACCCTTATGAGCCCTGTTCATTACGTAGCAAAGCTCTTTTTTTTAATTTGGACTTTTAGAGAACAGCTAACCTCTAAGAAGAAGGCAGAGCTGAAACCGCTGATTTGCCTCTTCTTAAATTCATTTAGAGAGTTTATAATTATCTTTGTAGCAAACCCATTCAACTAAAATAGAAGTTTTTGAATATCAGACATATTAATTCAGTCTGGCCCATTCTTTTGTTGTTTAAGGGGAGGAGTCAAACCTGGCTTGGATTTATAATTTTATCAGACATCAAGCCGAGGGATCTTGCTGATAAAGATGTTTCTGTCTGATGCAGCCTGTTTCATTTTGTCTTCTGATCCAGGAAAGAGGAGGGGATGGAGAGACAGGAGGAAGTAGAGGAGCGATATCAAGATGGAAACAGGAAAAGGAGACGAAAGAATGCATGATGTTCACACGTTTTGGCAAATACTTCATGCTGGCATTTGTTGCAGCAGATATAAAAGATAGTCCTGTCTCAGAGGAAGAGCAACACGAGCACATCCCAAAACCCTGCTCTAGGATGGTTTAACTTGTCACGTTGCCTTCTTTTACTAGAGACTTTCAAATTGGAGCATTTCAGTTTAACATACAAGAAAGATATAAAAGAAAATGAAGATGCAAAGATAGGAAGAAAACATAGAAGAGAAGGAGACTGCGGGAGGCTGAAGGTGGTGTCCAGGGACATGACGCCATATCTGATTGTTGCTGCTGACAAACATGTTGCCAGGTCCAGGCCTGCTGCTGGGAGCCACAGGAGCCACGTCTCTCTCTCTCTTTCCCTTGCTGGTTTCCTTGGCTGTGCTCAGACACAGGATGCAGGCGATTTGCTGCAGGAAAGCATAACCGCATTGTCTGAGTTGGACAACCTAATTGCCCCACAACAAACAAAGTGTAAACTAAGGCTGATTATAATTTAAGCCCTTAGCTCTAGTGCGCTGATTGTAGAGAAGGGCCTCCAGCATTTACTGCATTAAGTCCCCTGGGCCAGCAGGCCAAAGGCTAACAGCTCCTATGGATTTATATTTACCCACATTTTCTTGTGGTGTGTGGTTAAGTGAGGTTAGACCCAAAATGAGGGTCTCGTTTTTGTTTCTTGCAGACCAGCAGTACATTCATGCATAACACAAGCAGACTATAATAAAGCAGCCACTGAGAGCTACGCATGACTTTGTGTCTGACACAGTAGGTCCATGCTAGGCTTTTAGCTCTATCAGCTGTTTGCCTTCATTGTGCGTTTTTGTAAAGAAACGCATTCATACCTTTGAGTTCCTGTTGCAATCACTCTTTAAAACCCAAAAAGCTTTCTGTGCAGGAGGATCAGCACCCCAACTTCAAACAGCTGCTCGCATAAACAAGACGCTCCTAACGTTCTGATTTGTACACACTATTTTCTAATAATTTATCAAGTCAACTATTTCATTTCATTCAGATTTTTTTCATTCTTTCCATCAAAGGATTTAGTAAATAATATGTTCCAGATGTGTTTTCTTTGATCTTTTCCCCAAACAAATGTGTACAGTTAAAAGAATCAAACACTGGTTTCAACAAACAGAGCAGTAAAACAGGCTCCCCCGTTTCACACAGCGGCGCTGAATGGCAGCAGAACGTTACTGCTTCAAGTAGAATCCACTAAAGTCTATGGAGAGTTTCAAACTAGCAGCAATGGGGTAATCTCCAGGCGCGTCCCAGAAGCGGCACGCCGCACCGTTAAAGATAGGATCGGGTTCTATTTTTGCCGCGTGCCGCTTCTGGGATGCATCAATGTCTGCAGTTAGACAGGCTAGACAGGAAATCACACACAGTTTCAGTGTAAAATCACAGTTAAATTTCTAAATAAAAGTACTGCAGCTATGTAGTTTCACATATATGAAGCTTACGTGTGACCCAACAGCTTATGTGCTCCCAGTTTTTCATGGCTTTAATCCTGGCAGTGGGGAGGAACAACATCATATATGACATCAAACAGCAATATCAAACCTGATCTCCTTCCTTCTGGTTTAATGGCGGAGTGCATAAACAAACCGTGACCTGAAGTCTCGAAGGATCTTGTAGTTTAGTTCAATTCAAGATTATTTATAAAGCGCCAAATCACGACAAGAGTCGTCTCAAGGACCTTCACACAGTAAACATTCCAATACAGGTCAGTTCATTAAGCCAATCAGAAAAAGGTTTCCTATATAAGGAACCCAGCAAATTGCATCGAGTCACTGACTAGTGTCAGTGACTTTACAGCAATCCTCATACTAAGCAAGCATGCAGCGACAGTGGAGAGGAAAACTCCCTTTTAACAGGAAGAAACCTCCAGAGGATCCTGGCTCAGTATAGAGCTCCGGGAGTTGACGTCACTTCTCCCGGCATGCAACAGTTCAAATCGAAATGGCGCCATGTTGGCAGGCAGAAACTCAATTAGACGGGAAATATGGTAGATTCCTGTTGTGCCCCAGGATGCAGAACAGACGCGGACGACATAAGGAATGAGCCATCTACAGGATTCCCCAAGATCCAGAACACCGCAAACGTTGGATCATTGTAATAAAACGCGCTAGTGACCGGGCTAAAATGAAACTGTGGGATCCCGAGAGTAAAGGTTTTCGCTTATGCAGCGACCACTTCATATCAGGTACTTAAACCAATGTTTCCTCAACTGTGTATGGTGTTTATTTTAAATGCTTTTATTACGATTCTTAGTGGGCTTCCTAAACTTATTTTGGCGTGGCTTTTTCTGTCTTATTACTCATAGCAACAAGTAAACATCACGTAAAACGTTGCCTCGTGAGTTCTGCGTGCTGCCGTTTACGTGTTTTATGATCACAGCAATTAACCGGCTAAGCTGTATTTAATTTTTAAGCAATGGTTGATCAAGTGTCGGATCACACATAAAAAGCACTTTGGATTGCTATTATCTGTCTCACCGAGACAGATCTCAGACAGATCCTGAGACGCTCCTGCCTGACATATTTATTTTATTCACGGAAAACAATCAAACTAGTGAGTTCTCTTGGCGTTCAGTTTATACATTCAAACAGCACAGCACTCTATTTAAACTACTTACGTGTAAATCTGTTATTTGTCCATCCATCCATTTTCAACCGCTTATCCGGTGTCGGATTGCGGGGGCAGTAGCCTAAGTCGAGAAGCCCAGACTTCCCTCTCCCTAGCCACTTGGGCCAGCTCCTCCAGGGAAATCCCAAGGGGCTCCCCGGCTAGGTCCGGTAAGAAGTCCGCTCCGACAGCTTCTGGAATTTTTAAAAAGTATCCCAGGGGCACGATAAGGGTCGGAGATGTTTAGTCTGTTTAATTTCTGACCATATAAAATGATTTCTTCGGTTTTAAAGTGTGAAGTAAACTCCGACGGAGTAAAATCCAAGCCAATCCCGTTCATTTTGTTTACCTTTGTTGCCTGCCAACATGGCGTCTAGCCGTCTACTCTCTGAGTCACGTGACGTCCGGAGCTCTATAAGCAGCCATCCCCCACGACTCACTGGGGATCAAGAACACACACACACACACACACACACACACACACACACACACACACACACACACACCAAGTAGTGTTCTATGGCTGCATTGTGGTTTCTTAGTAGATATTGTTTTTAGTGACAAAGACGACTTATTGTCTTTGATTGACTTTATTTCCTCTGTCAGGACCTGTTCAAGTTCCTCAACTGATTGTTTTGATGAATAAATGGTAGAATCATCTGCATACAAAGAGACCTTTGCGTTCTTCAGGGTCAATGGTAAATCATTTGTGAATACTGAGAACAAAAGTGGACCCAATCATCTTCCTTGTGGAACCCCACAAAACATAGTTTTTACTTCAGAAAAACTCCCATTAAAATAGACAGTTTGTCTCCTGTTTTTCAGGTGGCTCTGTAACCATAGGACCACTGCTGGACTGAAACTATAACGTTGTAATTTTTGTAATAAAAGATCATGATCAATAACATCCAAAGCTGAACTGAAATCTAATAAAACTGCTCCAACCAAATGTTTTTGTCTATTTCACTACTCCAGTCATTTGAGTCAGGGCAGTTGTTGTAGAATGTCCAGCTCTATATTTTATTTATTTTTATTTTATTTATTTATTTCAGGCAATGGCACGTAAACAAGGTAAATATGAGCATATTATACGAACGAATAAAAATACATGGCCATATTATTCTGCCCAAAAGGGAGTGGGAAGAAGAAAACTTATATAATCCCACCCCCAAATCCCCATACGGTCCAAAAACAAATAAGAGTTTTGCTATTACTTTGTTTAACTATTTCTTTTTACATTTTTATAGCATGATGGTGTTACCACGGGCAACAGGTAATTTACAATTTACATTTTTACATTATACAATTTTACCGTTGACCACAATTAATATCAGCAATGGTAAAAGACAAATACCAACAATTTTAACAGACAATATAGCAACAATTGTAAGGAACCGTAAGCACATGTTTATGCTTTGAGACAGAGTAAAATGACAGATTAATTTAAAGACCCTCATCTCTATATTTTGACCAGACCTGATGTTTACATAACAATTTAAAGTGAAGGACAATTTGACTTTGCTTTTTTTGTAAGTCGAGTTTGTTCCAGAGTTTCACTCCACATACAGACACACAAAAACATTTCCGAGTGGTTTGGGCTCTCGGCTATGAAAAATATCCAAATCCTCTCAAGGTATAAACTCGTTCTGGAGTTATAAAAAATCCTTGTAGGTTAGGTGGTAATAATTTATTGAATGCTTTATATAGAACTCTTAATGTATTATATTTAATGAGATCAACAAATTTTAGCAGCTTTGACTGTATAAATAAATTATGGGTATGTTCCAAAAAACCAACCTTGTGGATGATCCGCACTGCTCTTTTCTGTAATATGATCAGAGGATGTAATGTGTTCTGGTAAGTATTACCCCACACTTCAACACAATATGTATGGGGGTATGGGAGTGCCAAGGTGCAGTATAAAATACGGAGTGCGTTTCCATCACTCTGTATTTCATACTGCACCTTGGTATATGCATGTTGATAATCTGTATTTAGAACATTAACTGAAAACTATTTTAGAATTTGATCATATGCAAGTCTCTCCATTATTTAGCTCAGAGTGGGCAGCAAGCTGATTGGTCTACTATTAGAGCCACAAAAAGGTAGGTTAGCTTTTTTAGATAACAGTATAATTTTTGCTATTTTCCAAGAGCATGGACAGATTGTTCTTTTCTAAACTTTAATTTATTACATGACAGTCAGGAATAGCAATTAATCTCAATAATTTAGAGTCCACATTATCAATACCCGATGGTTTGTCTTTACATACTAATAATACTTTTTCTACATGGCTTATGGACACTTTAGCAAATTCTAATTTACGAAGTTACCATAATTTCATTTTTAACCAAATGTTTTGATTTTGTGTTGTTCATTTGACACACCTCACCTCTTAGCTTATGAAAGTTTACACTGAAATAATTATTTAGATGGTTGGCTGTGTTCAGTGGTTTAGTGATGAATTGTCCCTCCAATTCAATAAATGATGGCATAGATTTATCTTTCCTTTTCATCATGCCATTTAAAATACTCCTCATTTTCTTGGTATCATGTTTCTTATCAATAATCAGATGTTCATAACACAACTTCTTTTTGTTCAGTTAAGTTACATAGTTTCTTGATTTCCCATAGATTTGCCAGTCCAATTTGTAGTTGGAAGTTGTTGCAACTGATTTTGCTTCATCTCTTTGTAACATGCAATCCTTAAGTTCGTCATCAATCCAGCTTGCTTTAATATTTTGTACGGTTTTCTTTTTAAAGGTACATTTTTTTTTTTACAATTGTTGCTAAAAAAAGACCTTACTAAAGCACCGGCTGCCTCATCAGGGTTGTTTTTTTGAAGCACATTTTCCCAACAAATATTTTGCAAATCCTCAACAAAGTTATTTTCATTCACTGCTCCACCTGCCCCCACTCTCCCTTCATTAAGGAGCCAGCCAATCAGGGCCCTGGTGGCTTCCTTTAAAAAAGCTCACCAGGGCAGGTGATTGCAGCCACTCCCTCAGGCACAAGCCATGGACGATCTGGTGCCTTCTCTGCACAGACTAAAGAGGGTGGAGGAGCCTAGTCCTCCATCCATCCTCCAGTAGTGCATGATTTTGCTCTGTCACTAGCTCCTCTAGCCTGTGGGGGTCCCCCACCCCATTGGTAAGCCTCGGCTATGGGCTTTTATTTAGAATCAGTCTTAAACTGATGTAGTTCATTGTGTGTGTGTGTGTGTGTGTGTTTATATTTATTTATTATTTTGTAATAAATTATTATTTTAACCTCTGAACACGACTCAACTTCCTGGGCAAAAAATGAACTTGGTGACCGGTTGTATTCCTTGGGTGCAATTCCCAAGGTGGCATTGTCAGTTTTTAATTCTACTGACTGAACTGCATCAGCCTTGTTGCCACACGCACATGCATGTGGAGAACATGCTAAATCCACACATGCATGTGGAGAACATGCTAAATCCACACATGCATGTGGAGAACATGCTAAATCCACACATGCTTGTGGAGAACATGCTAAATCCACACACGCATGCAGTGGCAGATGTAGCAATGTGGGGGTCCAAGGCGAACACAGACATGGGGCCCCGTTACACTACATTTTTGAGAATCTTACCTTTAACTGGATTTGTGAAACGGAAGTGAAGATATAAGCATTTTTAAAGCAAGCTGCTTCTTTCTCTTATTGGAGCCACTAGGATAACTCCACTTCAAGCTTAATGTTTTGATTATTGCTTCGAGTTTGTTACGAACGCTCCCGCCTCTCTTCTTCTTGTTTGTGGTCTTCTGGCACTTGGCAAACAACAATTTGGTGCATTACTGTCACCGACTGGATTGGAGTGGAATGACTACTAATCGCTTCCTGTTTGTGCATCGGCGTCTTAAAGGAATAGTCCATTGTGGCATTGACAGAGGGGTGCCAGCAGTCAGGGCTAGAGGCCACCCCAACATAAGGGAGCCCTAGACGGCCGCCAACCTATGCCTAATGGTAAAGCCGCCACTGCATGCATGTGGAGAACATGCTGGGAGACAGTACTGCTATCATTGACTCCACCATGAAGACCCTTTTTGAACTACCTTGCTCTTTTTGATTTTGTCTATTTTCTCTGCAGATGTGTTGACGATGTGTTCCTGTTGGTGAGGTCCTCCTCTGTTTGGAAACTATGATGTCTGCAGTCACACAGTTTAACATTTAGACACCCAGTGAGTGGAATGAAGCTCCAGGACAGAAATCACAGCAGCTGAAAGTATCCTTCACTCAGAAGCTCTGTCTCTGTCCTCACCACTAGCCTCCTATTCTCCAAGGGGGCTATTATTGTTAATCATCTTATTACTGGAGCCTGAGAGAATCCCAGGTTCTGGGCCAGATGAAAGGTCAGCCGCTGAGCTTCACAGACAGTAAGCCATCAAAAGATCAAAGCCGAAGCTGTCTGATGATCCTAACTATGCGGCTTTGATACTGTAGCATGCAAAGAAGCATGGGCCTTGGCCCAATGACAAACTTTGATTGTATTTTCAGCTGAAACCTTTTACCCTTTCCTTTCAGATGCATGCAGCAGGTAGCTATGATAATACCCGCCTTTATGAGTGGAAGTTTTGTGGTACATGGGCGGGTCAATGTGTCTCACTCAACTTGTTGTCACGACGGAGATCACATGATTCTGAAGTGCCGTCTAAAGCTTTCTGTGTTTGAAGTCAGATCAGTAATTATTTAATTCATACAGAAAGATACCAGCAGCTTTTAACATGTGGTGAAAGTGAAAGTATGACCCATTCATCTGGGCTTACTGAGAGTTTAATTCATCAAGAAAACCAATAGTTTTTCAAATATTTTTTCATAAAAGCAGAAATCACACTCCAAAAATCCTCTTTCAGTTCATAGTGGAGTTACGGTCAATGATGTAACATGTTAAACCTAAGCTACCTGCTTCTTCACACTCAGATTGTGTCTGCCACCTCCTTCTAAAAGGTTTGTGCTCAACAATCCAGCAAGTTTTAGAGTAATGCTCATTGTATGTCAAACCATTTTTAACCGTTTGTTTTGAGAAGTTCAAAAGATTTATAACTTTTTTCCAACGGCGCTACTGTGCATGACTTGGGTTGGTGCAGTTGGTTTGGTCGCCTCTTCCAACAGCACGGTTTGGTATTTTCCATCTACTTTTCAGCCCCTGCTCCGTTGTGATTCCAAGCACGCTGACCTGGACCGTCATCACGACTGTTGGCCGCTGACTGGCTAGGGGGTGGAGTCACTGGTTGCTCTAGAGCTTTTTGGCTTCTGCCTTGCTGCCTGCAGCCAATTCCTGCTTTAGAGTTTGACAAAAAGCCAAATCGAGCTAAATCTTCAACATCACCAACACCATCGTTGTCGGAACCATTATGTCAGAAGGGGACATGAGGGGTTCTTAAGTTAATGTTCCAGATAAACACAAGAGTTTAACTGAATTCTGACCAGGACAAACTCTCACTTTAAACACCTGCAATTCTATAATGTTTCTAGTAAATCATCTTATTTTAAATAGATACAATGAATAAAACATTTATTTTAATATCTGAACTTACATTTAAACTAGAATTATTTTCATTTCAGACAGCCTCCTGCTGCACACCCAACACACATGAATGGGAAATGAGACTTCATTTGTCCGATATCCGAATCGTTCGGTGTGGATACTGAGAATGTTTTTATGGATATCTGGAATATAAAAATGTACTTGCACCTGGAACACACATCCAAGCCGTCTAATAAATGTTGCTCAGGTTTTTTTTAAGGACTCGGGTTTGTCTCAGATCCATGGACGTAAATTGGGGGGGGGGGGGGGGGGATGTCCCCCCCACTTTTTCCAAAGTCAAGTTTTGACCCCTGCACTTTTTACCATCCAAAAACAATATTACTTCATATTAAATTGACACTGGTTGAGCTCTAGGACCAAGCGGAAAACGACACCACCACCCCCGTGTCCCCTGCACTTCTAAAGTGAAAATTCCGTCCATGCCCAGATCAGTGCAGTTGTTGGGTATCCATCCTTACATAAAATATCTACTAACAAAATACCTGTTTGTATGTATATTTTAAATCTGACTAGTAATAATAGTATTTGGGATAAATTATTGCTTTGTAAAATAGAGACACAACAAAGTGGCTTGGATGTTAAATAAATGTTAAAATGGTTCATTAAGTTCTAATTTAGTGGTGTTCTTCTTATCCACAAGAATAAAATAAACAAGCAATCAAAATTTAATTGGAAGTTTCTATTATTTTTTTGTGTGTGTTATTATTTTCTGCATTAGCCCTCTGGAGGCAGGCGTTGCAGATTAGCAACGTTAAAACCTACCTACCTAGGGCCTCATTTATAAAGCTTGCTTACGCACAAAACGGGGTCAGAAAACTGTGTAAGCAACTTTCCACGCAAACTTTGGGATTTATGAAAGCAAACTTTGCAGAAAAATGTGCGCAACTTTAAGTTGACTAAGGACCTGGCTTACACATATGTTAGACATGGAGAGCACCTGCAGTGCTGCTGCTGAGAAGATAAAATAATGAAATCCTGCAGCATTATCACTTGTACTGCTTCGGTTTCACACAGAACAAGACCCCACACACACATGCGTGCGTGCCCGCACACAGACCCTGAAGCGCAGAATATGGAATGCAGAATATCAACAGGGGGACAGATTGAGACAGAATGCCATGCGTCTGTGACAGTGTGTGTCCTGCCACTGTGACCTGATTGATCATGCGCCTTGGCTACTTAGACAAGGGCGATCTCTGTTTGGCTGACTGGTTGGCGTGGGTGACTTTAACCCGGGAGTCTGGGGATTGAATCCTAATCTGACCATTTTTTTATATCCACCACAGATCTCTCTGAGGGATTCACAACATTGACGGCTTCAGCAACGCTATGCCACTCTGTGGATTTTCTCTTTATTTGTTTTGCAAAAGCACTTCCTTTCATTTCTCCACCTCACCCACAAGTACCTCAATTTCTGCTTCTGTGAAATTGTGCTTCCTCAATCTGCCTTGATCTACGGTCACCATCATCATTGGTGGAGCGCTGCAACAGCCGGTTTATGTATATGCATGAGATCCACAAGGCACTTTGCATTGACTATTTATGGCAGTAAGTGGGCGTGGTGAGGGCGGGATGGGACAAAAAAGCAGCTGAGAAACTTTCTAGATAGTCTCTGATTTATGAAGCGGAGATTGCGTGCAGCTGTGCGTACTCCATGTTTGACAGATCACAAACCTACTTGGCGTAAGTAAAAACATTTTTGCTGAGCTTAAGTATGTGTTACGGGTCCGGTCTAGGGGGCAGACCCGCCTCAGAAGAAATGTCTGAATAACAGGAGAAATTAGGAGACAGCAGGCAGTTAACTGGGTTTGATGCAGCCTTGCTTCCTTGTATGAGGAGGAGAGCTGCAGCGTGTTAACAAGAAGGGTGCCCCCGCCTGGCGAACCCACAATTGCTCATTACACCGCCCCCTGGTGGCACACTCCACAACCATATGCACTTGGAAATTAACCAGAGAAATGATTCATTCCTGCCAGAACTCTCATACTCCCCTAACTCAAATGCAGCAACCAAGATATCGGCTAACTTCCATTACAAAAATAAAAAAACAAATGTGACTGCACACCTTGTGCGCGTCACACACTCCCTGACATAGAAATTGGCTCCCGACATTTAGAAATAAACCTTCATTACTACTGTTATGAACTAATAAACTTTACAAACTCTTTTTTTTTACTTCCTTATTGTAATCAGGTATCCATTAATCACCAATAAATGGGTAATGACATATAAGGCATAGGAGCAGTAGACTGGTATACTGGATATGCATAATGCTGGGGTATGAGTCTGTATGGTGCATGGTATACCCTTGAATTGGAGTCCATTGCCCAGATAGGCACATCTGGAGGCTGGAAGGCCTCTACCGCACTGACAGTTGGTGGTGTCTGGTAGAAAGGCTGGAATGAAGGCTGGCCCAGGGAATCATAGGTGAACATCTGCCGCGGCTGCCGAGCATGGTTGGACCTCCTGATCTGTGACCCATCTTCTTCAGTCTCGCCCACTCGTATTGGCTCATGTGGACGAATTGGCTCCAAATCATCCCGATCGACATTGCTCTGCATATCTTCGGCCGGCACAGGTATCTCAGGTGCATCATTTTCATCCTCCTGTTGGTCCCTCGGTGGCTCTGGCTTTTCAGTGTCCACAAGGATCCCATCTTCTTGAAGTGTCCTGTCTTGCTCTATGGCTGTCTGGCTTCTTGCATTCTGTACAGGGATGGGCATTGTTGTTACCACTCGGGTTGTTGTGCGCCCTTTCTGGAACCCACTAGGTGGTGCTCTTGTGACACGTGGGGGAATCCTCAGCCAGTGCCTAACCGATTCATCCTCTGAATCTGAAGACAAATTGTTTTTTGTCTCAGTGGATCTCTGGTCTTGTCTTGCCGTTCTTTGAGCTCTTGTCTCATGTGACAGTCCGTGTGTCACAGGGAATGCTTTGGGAGGCGACTCTACTGGCAAGCCAGTGGCTAGAAAGAGGAGATTCCGATGGAGTGTTCGGACCTTTTTATCCCCGTTTTCAGGTGTTACTTTGTAAACAGGGCCATCAGCAATTCTCTCCTTCACAACATATATGGTGTTCTCCCAATATGACCTCAATTTACCCGGCCCTCCTCTCTCTCCCAGGTTGCGGACCAACACGCGGTCACCTGGCTCAAGAACAGTGCCTCTGATGTGTTTGTCATATGATTTCTTCCCTTTTGAGCTTGAATGTTGGCTATTCTCAGTAGCAATCCTGTACGCCTCTTTCATCCTCACAGCCCATTTCTCTGCATAACCTCGGGGAGTGCTGGGGTCTTGGTCAGAATTGAGTTAAAAAATGAGGTCCACAGGTAGCCTGGGATGTCTGCCGAACATCACATAAAATGGGGACATACCTGTAGCCTCATGTCTGGTGCAGTTATAGGCGTGGACTGCATATGCCAGGTGATCTTTCCATCTCTCCTTTTCCTTTTCACCCAGCGTCCTCAGCATCTGGAGAAGCGTGCGATTAAACCTCTCTGCTGGGTTGCTTTGAGGATGATATGGTGTTGTACGTGAATGTCCAACTTTATACAACTGCTGCAGCGTTTTGAAGAGGTCATTTTCAAATTCTCTCCCCTGGTCATGATGCAGCTTGTGGGGATAGCCAAACTTTGGGATAAAATCCTCAAAAAGCTTCTCTGCTGCTGTCTGGCCAGACTTGTTCCTAGTGGCGTATGCCTGGGCATATCTAGTAAAGTGATCAACAGCAACCAGTACATATTGGTAACCACCCTTACTAGGCTCCAGATGCAAATAATCGATAGACACTAGCTCAAGAGGCTGGCTAGTAGTGATGCTCCCCATTGGTGCTTTAATGTGGGAGACAGGTTTTTTGCTTTTAATGCAGGAGCATCTCCTTGTCACATAAGTCTCTACATCTCTTTTCATGTGCGGCCAGTAAAAACGGTCTCTGACTAATGCCAGAGTCTTTTCTGTCCCTACATGACTCATGTCATTGTGGAGAAGCTTGAGAGCTGTCTCATGATACACTTTAGGGAGAACAAGTTGATTCCTCTGATTAGTCTTCCTATAAAGCAAGTTGTCTTTGAGATGGAATCTGTCCCACTCATAAAGCATTTTTCGGGCTGGACCACTAACTCTGCTCTTAATGTCATGGGTCAGTGTTTTGACTGTCTCTTTCAGTTTTCTGACTTGGCCTATAACAGGGTCTCTCTGTTGTGCTGTTACCAACTCAGCATGGCTGATAGCTGGGAGTAGGTCAGGAGTCTGGTGGTTCTGTGCCAGGTCGAGGGCTGCAACATAGGCAACGTCTTTTGACTCTGCAGCACGACTGCCCTCCCAGATGGTCTGAATAGTGTCTCTTGACAGTTCTTTAGTGCAAGCATCCACATAGCTGTCTATGTCTAGTGGCAGTCTGGACAGGGTGTCTGCATCCACGTTAACTTTCCCTGGCCTTTACTTAACCTCAAATCTGAAATCCGCTAGCTCACCAACCCAACGGTGGCCTACAGCATTCAGCTTGGCTGTGGTCATGGCATAGGTTAACGGATTATTATCCGTGTAGACTGTAAAGTGTGGTGCATAGTAAAGGTAGTCTCTGAATTTTTCGCAAATGGCCCACTTTAAAGCCAAGAATTCTAATTTACCTGAGTGGAAGTGGTAACAGCGCTCGGCTGGTGTCAGTGTTCTTGACCCATAGGCAATGACCCTCAGCTTCCCTGCTTGACACTGGTACAGGACGGCACCGAGCCCCTGCTCAGAGGCATCAGTGTGCAGTACAAAGGGAAGGCTGAAGTCTGGATAGGCGAGCACTGGTGGGCTTGACAGGGTTGTAATGAGCTGATGCAGTGCCCTCTGGTGGTGTTCTGTCCAGTGTATCGGTGTTTTTGATGGCACCTGCATTCGTTGTGACTTTGTTGTTTTCTTTGGCTGGTGGGATGAGCTGGCAACATTGGTTCCTTTGGCTACTAGCAATTCATACATTGGTCTTGCGATCTTTGAAAAATCTTGAATGTATGAGCGGTAGTAGCTGAGAAATCCGAGCAGTTTACGAACCTCACCAACAGTGTTAGGGGTCTTTCCTGTTAGGGCTTGGATAGCCTCAATATCTTTGGGATCAACACGAACTCCCTCTGCTGAAACAAGACGTCCAACATAGCGCACTTCTTTTTTAAAGAGCTCACACTTAGTTGGCCTGAGCTTTACACCGTGTTGTTGGAGTGTTCGTAAAACATTTTGGAGTCCCTCCACATGCTCCTCAAATGTTTTAGCATAGCAGAGAATGTCATCTAAATACGGGATGCAACACTCATCCCTCAGGGAGCTCAGCATCTCCTCCATGCTCCTCTGAAAAGTGGCAGGTGCGTTGGACAGCCCGAAGGGGATGCGTACCCATTCATACAGTCCCCAGGGAGTGATAAATGCAGTCATATGTCGTGATCCCTCAGCCACATAGCCTTGATGATAGGCCTTTCCCTGGTCTAAGATGGAGAACCAACTGTATCCTCCCAATGTATCAATAAGGTCCTGAATACGTGGGAGAGGGTGCCTTTCTGGCACTGTCTTTTGATTCAGGAGCCTATAATCTATGCAAAGACGAAGGGTGCCGTCTTTCTTTCGTACACAGACCACAGGAGCTGCATATGGGGATCGGGACTTGACTATCCACTGTTTGGCTAGAAGGTCTTGAATATACTCTTTAACTTCCCTGTAGAGTGGTTTGGGAATAGCAGAGTTTGTTCGTTGCACTGGAATATCGTCTTTTAGTGTAATGTTCATCTGGAGGCTGGGGATGCATCCGATGTCATGCTCATCACGGGAGAAAGCATTTGACTCCTCATACAGAATTTGTTTTACGACAATTTGTTGTTCATCACTTAAATGACTTACATCGACAGGTGGGTGCCACAGCTGAGAGGTTGTGTCACTGGGTGTTCGCTCTGAATCATCAGATGTGCTCTGGTCATTACTGAGGAAGTGGCTGTCTCTATTATTTTGTCAATAGCCTGGATGCTCCCTAATAGTGTTAGGTGGGTTAAAGTGATGTCACACTCTGTGTGATTGCCTACAGGGACCTCAATATATGGCCGCTTGCCTTTGTGAACTTCAACTAGTCCATCACCAATGTCAAGTGCCTGCAGCTTAATATCTGGGTCAATGACTTCAAACAGAGCAACTTGAGCTTTGAAATCAGCTGACAAAGGGCATCTCAGGTGAGTGACTTGTCCAGGCCCTATGACAGCACCCTGTCGTCCAACTTTAACTTGAGCTTGCTCAACCCTGGACTCACGAGTCTGTATAAAGTTCACAATGGTCTCAGCCTGGTCAGCTTGAATCTGCATGGCATCTCTGAGCAGTTTAGAGAGGACTGAGATCAAATCTGCTTCTTCTCCTTGCCCCAGAATGAGCTCTTGGATGACGTTGAAGCCTAAAATGGGACGGGGGAGGCTGACTCTACTGACCAGAAATGGGACTCTAATAGTGAGGTCTGGGTTGTCATTGTCAGGTAGGTTGAATAACAGTTCAATCCAGCCATCATAAGGTACAGACTCACCATTAACTGCAGTCACATTGAGGGGCTTGTCTCCCAGTAGCTCACTGAGAGGGCAAACTTTTTGATGTAGGGCATAGGCACTCCTCCAAGCACGATCAACAATGCTGACCTGGGCACCAGTGTCCAGAAGCACAGTCACCGCGTAGCCATTTAGATTGCACTTGAGAAGGCATTTCTGTCCTAAAATCTTTGCGACTCTTTGTGATGCAGACATTACATCAACAGAATGGCAAGCAGCACTGTTAGAAGAGTGAGAGTCATTATCTAGCTTTTTAGTCTGTGTTCTTTGTTTGTAGACTTTTGTTCTTTTTAAACATCCTACTGCACGGTGTCCATCTTCTCCACAGGTAAAACAGTGACTACAGTTTGTCCTGCCATGTGCGACGCAGTCAGGGCAGCCATATTTGTTTCTCCTTGGTAACTGACGAGGCCTATCAAGACAGTAGCGTGTAAGTGGTGAACTTGAGTCGCATGTCTGCAGTTTTTGTGGCTCTTTAGCTTGCTTCTGGAGAGAGCTTATCGCATCAGTCAGAGTTTGGACCTGAGCACTGAGTTGCTGGATAAGCTCATCTTTGGCTTTTGTATCCGAGCTAGGCTTTGCTTTCGTAACAGTGTTGGACTCAACTTCATTACTGTGGGCAAAGGCAGTTTTAGGGCGAGGGGCACGACCTAAGCGCCTTTTGCGTTCGCTCTCTTCATTTGTGGTTTTGGTCATCTGTTTTAGGAGCACGTCATCAGTAACTGTTGGATTAGATAGGAAAGGTTTTAGCTCTCTTCTTATATCCTCATGTCTCTCACTTAACCCTTGGTATACAGTGTGCAGGAAGACATTTTGAACAGTTTGAGCTTCATACTTTATATCATCATCTGATTGCTTTGATGTGAATATTAACTTCTGCTTGAGCCCCATCATTCGGTAAAGAAACTGTTGCAGAGTCTCACTTTCATTTTGCTTGGCTGTTATGAGTCCTTGGAAAAGTTCAGTTGTGCTTTTCTCCCCAAGATGGGACTGTAAGAAGCTCTTCAGCTCAGTGATGGATATTTCATCCTTACTGGTGAGCATTTCCTTGAAGATGCCAGGTTTGATGATGCGCAGGACTGCCTGAACCACCTCACCTTCCGTGTGATTTTCTTTCAGTCCTCTGTCCATTTGCTTGCTAACGCTGCTGAAACTTATGTCAGATGCATGATCACCAATCTGTCCACCCTGAATTTTGAACTCCTTCCTCTGTAGCAGAGACAAATCTTTCAGAGCTATCATTCTGTCGGGGGAGTGGTGTGAGTACTTGCTGTGAGATTGGCTATCTTCATCGGAAATGGTTTGTTTGTGGCTTAGAGAGGTGTCAGTCATTTTGAGGTTTTTGGTTAAAGCGAGAAGCTTAGTTAATTGTGACTCAATGCTGTCAGCTTGGGGGGTTTGATTATGGTCAACTTCACCACTATTAGTATGCTGAGCATTATCATCTGCAGGGACCTGATTAGGGGATTCATCAGTCCCTACTAACATGCAGCGGCCCTCTCTGATATCCTCAGTCTTGTCATTGAGATGTAGCAGCATTGACATGCCTTGGTCTTCTGACTCTAACAAGCTCTTACTGTTCATGTACATCATGATAAAATCAATGCAACTCTCTTCATCCGCTTGGTCAACCTGATCTGGATCCAGGTCTGGTGCTTTGGGGATCTCATTCATCAGCTGTGAGACGAAACGGTTCCTTCTTCACCACCCACACCAGCTTCTTGCGTTCATTGCCCTCCATTACTGCTTATAACTTCGGGACTTGGTCCTGCAGCCTCTGCATTGACCCCTTTCCTTGCGTTATACTGCACTTTTGAACAGTTGCTGGCATACGGGTTCAGGACTGGACCGATGACCCCTTGGCGCCTGGTGATGTCATCAGTCCCGGGACGAGCCCCCAGGTTTCTGTTACGGGTCCGGTCTAGGGGGCAGACCCGCCTCAGAAGAAATGTCTGAATAACAGGAGAAATTAGGAGACAGCAGGCAGTTAACTGGGTTTGATGCAGCCTTGCTTCCTTGTATGAGGAGGAGAGCTGCAGCGTGTTAACAAGAAGGGTGCCCCCGCCTGGCGAACCCACAATTGCTCATTACACCGCCCCCTGGTGGCACACTCCACAACCATATGCACTTGGAAATTAACCAGAGAAATGATTCATTCCTGCCAGAACTCTCATACTCCCCTAACTTAAATGCAGCAACCAAGATATCGGCTAACTTCCATTACAAAAATAAAAAAACAAATGTGACTGCACACCTTGTGCGCGTCACATATGTAAGACGTAAGCTTGTGGAGACTGCTGTGAAGGCTGGATAACACACATTGATGCCAGATTGCTACTAATAAAAGCACGCTGAACAATAATATGGTGCCATAATCTGCATTTTGGTGAATGTGGAGCACAAGAGTGAAGACACAAATTGTCCAGACCACATCTACTGAACGGGTCAGAAGAGGATCCGTTACATTAGCCGTTCTCTCTTTATTTTGTGTGGATGCCTTGATGAGTCTTTTGAAGTTTAAAATAATATGCAGGATTCTTTATCCTAAGATAGGCCATTTAAATGTTTTACCAAAAGAACAAAAATGAAAAGGGAAATAACATTTAGGTTTGAATGCAGACACTGAGAACAGTAGAACAATAAATGTAGCTTCAAAAGCCAACTTACACACTTTAACCTAAAAATGTATCCCTCTAATACTTTCTAGTTATGGAGAGGTAATTTCACATAATAGCACCATTTGCTGTCACAGTTGGGGACCTAGATGAAATTAGTTCAACAGCACCACCCAGTGACAGGTGCAACACCTGTAAGACTATTTCAACCCCCATTCAGAACCGTAACTTGAGCAGGTCGGAAGGATGTCACAGGGCAGTGCTGTCATGTTTACTGTATATATTGTAAGTTGGAGTCTCCTAAAAACAATGAAAATCCAGACATTTTATCAATCTATGAAATCCCCCCAGAGGCCCATGAAAGCACATGAAAAGCAAAAATGTCACAGAAAAAGGTTAGGTCACCTAGCATAGCTGCCTGGATTGTGACCGTTGTTGCTGCTAGCTAACTGTTAGCAGTAGATAAGAGAAACATACGCTGTGTCTCAATTCAGGGTCTGCATCCTTCGAAGGACCCAGCCTTCCATAGCATAGAACCACAGCCAGAGACGGCCCTTTTGAAGATTTTAATTGATTTTAGATTGAATTATGATAAACGGAAGGTGGCTGTGTTGGTTCTACTGGATCTAAGTGCTGCCTTTGACACAGTAGACCACGTTATTCTTTTAACTCGTTTAAAACCAATCGGCCTCTCTGGTGCTGTACATAGATGGTTCACATCCTACCTCACAGACAGGACTTTTGTGCTGAGTTTAGATACCTGTTCCTCTAGGGTCCAAGTGGTTACATGTGGTGTGCCCCAGGGTTAAATTTAGGCCCAGTGCTTTTTAATCTTTGTATGCTCCCTCTTGGCGGGGTCATCAGGAGACATGGAGTCAACTTTCACAGTTATGCTGATCATACACAGTTGTACATCTCAGAGTCTCCTGATTACTCTCGACCAATGGATGCACCTTTTAACTGCATTTTAGACATTAACTCCTGGATGGCAGAAAACTTTCTCCAGCTCAACCAGGACAAAACTAAAGTGCTAGTCATTGGTCCTGAGGCCCAGAGAGAGAAACTTTTACCGAAATAACAATCTCTGTCTTTTAATCCTTCTGAGCAAGTCAAGAACCTGGGTGTGATTTTTGACTCTGAGCTGACTTTTATCTTCCACATTAAAAACATCACAAAAATAGGTTTTTAGCATCTAAAGAACATCGCCAGAGTCTGCCCTGTTCTCTCTCTCGGGCCAATACAGAGATGCTGATGCATGCTTTTATCACCAGTAGGATAGACTACTGCAATGCCCTGCTTTCTGGTCTTCCCAAAAAGAGCATCTCAGGCTTACAACTTCTACAAAATTCGGCAGCACATGTCCTGATGAAGACCAGGAGGCGGGAGCACATGACACCAGTTTTAGAATCATTGCGCTGGCTCCCCGTATGTTTCAGGATCAATTTTAAGGTTCTTTTAATGGTTTTTAAGTGTCTTAATGGTCTTGGGCCTTCTTATCTCTCAGAACTGTTTTTACCATATGAACCCTCGCGGACTCTGCGCTCCTCTGGCAGGCATCTCCTGGTCATCCCTAAAGTCAGGACACAAACTCACGGCGAGGCGTCCTTCCAGTGTTATGGCCCTCGCCTCTGGAACGATCTGCCGGAGGACCTCCGGGCCGCAGAGAACGTTCATGTTTTAAAGTCCAGGCTCAAGACCCATCTTTTTAGGTTAGCTTTTATCTAAATAGTTACTGCAGTTTTATTTCTCATTTTAAATGATTGTATTTTGTTGCTTGCTTAGCATATTTTATATGATTATATTTTAGCATTGTTTCATTATTTAATAATATAATATTACTGTCTATATGATAGTATTTATTACTTATTTTCTTACTTTAGTCATTTATATTAGCTCTTTTATTTTCATATTTTTACTCATTTTAATCCAGTGTTTTCTCTGTAGGGGCCCTCTGCCCCAGGGGCGCTGGTCGACTGTAGCCTCCTGGGCGCTCTATAGGTAGTGTTTAAGTGGAGGTGGGGGTCTATGCCCCCCCCAAGCACCCTGACTTAGTGTGGAAGACCTGATGCTGCCGGGGCAGACGGCTCCTCTGATGGCGTTTCCTTGCCTTACCTTACTTGGCTCATCTGGACTCAGCCGGATATAATATTACGTGTGTGTGTGTGTGTGTGTGTGTGTGTGTGTGTGTGTGTGTGTGTGTGTGTGTGTGTGTGTGTGTGTGTGTGTGTGTTTGCACATGTCTGTTAATGCTTTTAAACTGTTATGGGAAGTTGGGGTCATTTTGTAAAGCACTTTGAAAAGCTCTATAAATAAAATTTCATTGATTGATTGAGAACTATAACAAGGATCCTTTGTGCTAGGCTAGCTATGATATGGATGTTAATGATTCTGTCTTGCCTACAGCCTAATGGGGGTTTCAGTGCCGTTGGAAAAACAAAACAAAATCAAAACATACGATTTTTAACAAGGCAAGGCAGCTTTATTTCTAGAGCACATTTCAATCACAGAGGCAATTCAATGTACTTTACAATTATCAGGACATGACATGAAAACACATAAAAACACAAATTAAAATACACACAGATAGAATTATAGTTTAGAGCTAAAGGAGAAGATAAAGTTACAGGACAGATTACAGTGGAGATGACGCATGATAAGAAACAATTCATTTAAAGGCTTATGAGTACATTAGGGGTTTTAGTTTTGTTTTAAACAACACTCGGGTTGGGGCACATCTGTGGTCATGGAGAAGCTGATTCCATACGTGAGCAGCATAGTAACTAAATGCATCTCCGCCCTGTTTGGTTCTGACCCAGGGTTCTACCAGCTGATTGTTTCCAAAAGATCTCAGAGCCATATTGGGTGTATTCACATGAATGAGACTGGACGTGTATTTTGGTCCCACGCCATTGAGTGATTTATAAACTAGTAGGAGCACTTTGAAATCTATTCTGTAGTTTACTGGTAACCAGTGTATGGATCTAAGAACAGGAGTGATGTGCTCCGTTCTCTTAGTTCTTGTTAAGACTCTAGCAGCAGCATTCTGAACAAGCTGCAGTTGCTTCACAGCTTTTGTTGGAAAGACCAGTTAGGAGACCATTGCAGTAGTCCAACCGACTAGAAATAAAAGCTTGAATAAGTTTCTCTAAAGCTGTTTTTACAGGACCATAGCGTTTGCAAAACGGGATTTGCCGCGGCTCCCAAAGGGAGGATTTTGGCATGTATAGTAGCAAAGTTGAAGCTAGAATAAACTGCCATCAGGCACCTCTCAAACCAAAATGGGATAAAGGGAGGTCGCTGAGCATGTGACGAACAGGGTCACGCATTCAGCGTCAGATGGAAGACATGTCAGACTGATGAAATGTCTTTTTCAGGACCTTTAGCTTTGATGTGACCTGCTTTTTGTCCTGCTTGACACCCCGCTCAGCCAGCATGTTCACCACCCTGTCGAACAACTGGCTGTCTCTCACCGTCCTCGTAAAAAGGCGACTAATCTGTTCGTCCACTCGCACGGCCAAAAGCTCCATGGTCTCCGCGTCCGTTATCTGTGTTTATATCCCGGGAGTGCTGGCCAGAGTTGCTCCAAAGGGATTAGCGGGGCTGACGCCTTTAGCCGTCAAGAGGTGAGGGGCTCATGCGGCAATATTACTACAAGGCTAAGCGCATCAGAATCAGGTTTTGTCATGCTGACTTGGCAGAGATCGCTCCGTCAACTGTCTCCTCCTCATGCGGTCTCTTCTGCACACTATCTGGACTGATGCTTTACCTGAATCAGAGTTGAGACGAAGTCCGTTTAATACCTTGATCAGTGCAGTCACTATGCTGTGGTGCTGTCTAAAGCCTGACTGAAGACCGTCCATAATGTTATTCGACTCTAAATAGTTGTTTATTTGGATCAATACCGCCTGGTCAATGATTTTTCCATCAGAGCAAGATTAGAGATCGATCGTAGTTCATCACTAAGGGATCTAGTTTCCTCTTTATTCAGAAAGGTTTCACAGCGGCAGTTTTCAGTGATTTAGGAAATTCCTGACATTAAAGAGCAATTAAAAATTTCCAGTACCTCAGCTTTTAGGCAACTGAAAACATTTTAAAGAAGTTTGTAGGCAGGCTGTCTAGACAGCAGGTAGAGGAACTTGGGGTCTGTACTATGTCATTCAGTGTTTTAGTACTAACCAGGGTGAAAGTTGGCATTCTGGCCAGGTTGTTGCTGTGTGGCTGTGCCAGTGGTCTGGTTGTGTGAGTTGAATGAATGGCTGATCTAATCTTTGTGATTTGTTTTCATTGAAGAAGTTTGCAAACAACTGTCGTTACACTACGGTGCTAAGCCTATTTAATGATTGTCCCCAGAAATATTTCAAACCCCAGTCAAGTGTCAGGTCTGCAGCAATTTTAAAAACGGTGACACCCTTGTTTCTACCTAATTATGATACCGTTCCTTTTGTTAGAGCAGAGGAGGTTGTGTGTGATAACACGTGTCTGTTTCCATGACAACAGTACAACTATGTGTTTATAGATGATACAGTGAAAAGTGAATTTAAACAGAGATGAATCAAAATCATATGCAAATATAAATTTTCTATAATATGTCACATTATTTTTTTAATCAATTAGAATCTTTGATTGTCATCTAATCAAGGCTGATAAATGACTGTTTAGTATTATCATAACTTACATTTTTGATTATATTTTTATCAAGACTAATAAATGTTGTATTTGTAACGTGTTGCAACCACCCCTAGGTCCCGGGACTGTTGCAGCACTGGACAGCTTACATTTTAATGCAAATTTAAAGAATAAGTTCCCTCTAGTCATCTTTAAATGGTCTTAACTAGTAGCAGAGGGATGAAAGTGTATCGTATAAAAATCTGGTTTGTCTAATCTAAAAGGTTTTTGAGTAATGGAGCCAAATGCAAAAAGTGTTGCAACTGTCCCCGTTCATTACTGAAAGAAAAAATGGACCAGCCACAGGGAACACCTCTACAAGCCACAGCACCTTCATCCATGTGCTCCGCTCTGCAGCAGAAGAGCTGACGCGGACTGTCAACATTCATGCAAAAGTGGGAGGAGTCCATACCCAGCCATGTTACTCCGTTGAAGCGCTAAACTGTTGCACATCCCAGCGAGCTGGTAGTTTACAATTCTTTATAAGAATACCGTGTTTACACCGTGCAGGAATGTACAAAATAACTGAAAGATAACCAACACAGTGTAAGTGTGGTGCATACTTATCTAAGTGAAAACATTCAAACATTGATCGTACATCAATGTTTCCCTTTTCCGACCATTTTCTGATATTTCCCGTCGTGATTTAATGTTCATTCTTGGGTTGCTAAGTTTGGGTTTTGTTTATTTTGTTCACATTTACATGAGTTTGTTTCTTTAGCCAAGGGTTGTTCCTCCAGCTGATGCCCTTCCTGGATGAGATTGATGTTTTCCACACATACCCAGAGTCCTGTTGCTTTTAAAGGAATATTTGATTAGAACTAAGTTGTTAAATAAAACTGCCAATTTTTGCGTCGGTCAGTGGCCTGCTGCATCCTTGAACCTTCATACTGCTACACTTAGTACACGCAGGCTGTTTCAGCAAAGACTTCTAAATTAGGTGCTGAAAATGGAAATTGCAGGTTCATGCTTTTGTTTCTTCACAGCTTGATAATTGTAATTTCTTGTTTCCCAGTTTGAAATCAATGGCTTTAGACCAGAAAACAGTTGATAAAAATAAAAGTCAACAAGCAATCTACGCCATTGCTTCTGTCCTAAACAACAATATTCCTGCTACTCTGAAGTCTGCAGACCTTTTCTAAAACTGACTACAAAAGGTATCTTTTAAAAATGCATTCCATAGATTTATTTTTTGTTTTTTATTTTCTGACTAT
The DNA here is from genome assembly GCF_043380555.1 of Nothobranchius furzeri. Lineage (NCBI taxonomy): Eukaryota > Metazoa > Chordata > Actinopteri > Cyprinodontiformes > Nothobranchiidae > Nothobranchius > Nothobranchius furzeri. Next base: position 30,549,049 of record NC_091747.1, on the reverse strand, counting down.
TTTTGTTCTTGTGTGCAGATCTTTGTCATTTTTGTCTGGAAAGGAGCATTACAAATGAAGTTTCACTTACTCTCTAGATAACACATCAAGGTAGATCCAGTTCTCCAAGGCAAATACTGAAGTCTAGACACCCAACAAACTCGATCTCTGCTGTGGCTGTTGGGTTTCTCCTGCAGTAGCTCACCAACCTGAGAAGCTCACAGGGAGTAGCTGCCCCCCCCAGCTGTTATATGAGGTGTGAATGAGTTTCCATTTCGACCTCCTGACCTCCTCTTTTCTCAGGACCTGCAGTCAGTGGGGGGGGGGGGGGGGGGGGGGGGGGGGGGGCAAAGGGCATCTCTTCCCTGATAAACCCCCTAAGTGCTGGTCGTATCAAGGCTGGACGCAGGGAGGATTAACGGACATTTGATAGATTAGCTGCCCAGCACAGGCAGGGCTGTGGACCTAACACTGATTGGATGAAATGTGCTTTTCTTTGTTTACATTCCCAGAATCTACTGAGGTAAAGTAAACAGAAGTTTGTGTGGGAACGCTGAAGGATGGTGGCAATGGTTTTAGCTTACTGATGAGCTGCAGCTAGAGACACCTGTAATGTCTAACCCTAGCCCTCCAAACCGTCTTCAGATCAGGTCTGAAAACTACCCTTTTCCTCCAGTCAACCAACTGAAACCAGTTAGTGTTCTTAATCATTTTCAGAATATGTCACGCCTGCTCTGGTGTTAAAAGTAAAAAAAATGTAAGTCCTAGATCATATTTGTGCTTGTTCTACTGTCATTTTTGGGGGATTTTTATTTATACACGTGCTTTTACTACATTATGAGTAATAGGAATACCAATAAAACACCCAATTATACAAACAAGTGAAACTGTAAAAATTAGAATCTGGTGCAAAGTCCATTTATTTCAGTAATTCAACTAGACTGAGAGAATATTTAAAGGCTCAGGACCCCTTTGCAGGTGTTTTCTATTTGCAGTTATAAACTTTAGTTGATTTGGGTCTTGTACCATGTCACACAGTGACATTTGAATAATGAAATGCATTTTTTTTTAGAAATGAAAAAGCTTGTGTTTACAGTAATAATAACCATGTCTAATGTTTGACGCTCTGCCTCATGATTTTTATTTTAAAAAATGTTTTGAGGGCAATTTTTCCCAAAGTATTACAATGCAATAAATGAAGAATAATTAATTACAAAGCCTCTAATTAATTAGACTATTTTTAAATCAAGTCCCACCCGTTATCCAAAGAAGCTATCTATGGTTGGTTGATCGTTCAGCAGGTACAGCTTTGGTTGCTAGTTGGTAGTAACTTGCTTGCATACTTATACATATTTATACATTGATATTGAAACTTATCTTATAAAATATAACGTTACCTTACGCACCACGTGGCATGACGTGATTTAGGTTTGTTCCATTTACAGTTTTCTTTGACCAATGAAGGACTTCATGGCCTAGCAAGATATTGGGTGTTTCTCAATGCCAAGGATCCTTGCCTTGATGTCTCTGTCCCACCCCGGTTGCCTAGGAGATATTTCATCAGGAACCACCATGGCGTGTTCCAATGTTCATCTTCTACCGAGGCGTCTGTTCTCCATTTGTTAGCTGTTTAGCTACCTGAGCAAGGATACACGGGAGGTGTCTTGTAGCCTGGCCTTGGTCAAAGATTTCCCAGAATACATCCAAAAAAGGATGGCGAATCAGAAGCCGGCAGCTACTTTGGGAGGAAAATTCAAGTTTAAATGTAAGTCAACTAATTGTAGCTATTAGGCTGATATCGGAATTGTTGTTTTAGATACAAAGAAGTTATCTATGGTTGGTTAGTTGCTTTGTAGTTGCAGCTTCGGTGGCTAGCAGGTAGTAACTATCTTACAAATTTAATTTAACCAATATATACACGGCTTTCACCTGTATTAATAATCACAATTGTCAATTTTTGCTCATTTTAAATATATTTTTAATAATTTAAAAACAAATTTTATGTTTAAAAATTTTGTTCTTGTGAAGCGCCTCGTGATTTTTATCTTGGGAGGCGCTTTAGAAAAGATCTGTTCTTCCTTCTTCTTCCTTTGTGTTGAAGATCCCCATGCAGTCCAGGGGGTCAAAAGGTCGGGATGGACAGTGCCGGTAGAGGGGACCTCTGGGCAACAGAACACGTAGTTCCTCTCCGAGCACGACCCGTCTACTCTGAGACACCTTCAAGGTGATGGCAAGTAGATGGCATATCTATTTTGCATCTGAGGCTGTTCGGTGGCTCTTAAATGAGCCTTTGTTTCTGATATCACTAGCAAGCCTTGCTGAGAGATGCTGTGGCCTGAGGTCAAAAGAGAGGATGGTCCCAAATGCTTGCTCACCGGTCAGCTGAACCAGGAGGCAGCTGGACAACTAACCTTATCAGGAAGTGATCCTTGTATTTGTTAAATATTGTTTATACATTTTTGATCAATCAGATTTTGAAAAGTTTTAAAGGCCAAAAGATCTCAGAGAAACATGCCTTCACTCAGTTACTTAGGGGTTAATTCTTACTGTGAAGTGAAAATGTTCTTACACATTTATGTGAAGTGAATGTTAAAACATTAATTCAACAATTATTATGAGGTGTGAATATATTGATTACATCACTGTCCATCCATTGATCCATCCATCCATCCATTTTAATCCGCTAATCCAGAGCCTGGTCGCAGGAGCAGTAGCCTAAGTCAAGAGGCCCAGACTTCCCTCTCCCCAGCCACTTGGGCTAGCTCCTTCGGGAGCATTCCTGGCCAGGTGAGAGACATAGTCCCTCCAAAATGTTCTTGGTCTACCTTTAGGCCTCCTCCCGGTTGGACGTGCCCGGAAAACCTCACCTCTAGGAGGCATCCTGACCAGATGCCCGAGCCACCTCAACTGGCTCCTCTCGATGTGGAGGAGCAGCGAGTCAACTCTGAGCCCCTCCCGGATGACCGAGCTTCTCACCCTTTCTCTAAGGGACAGCCCAGCCACTCTGCGGAGAAAACTCATTTCAGCCGCTTGTATCTGCGGTCTCGTTCTTTCGGTCACTACCCAAAGCTCATGACCATAGGTGAGGGTAGGAACATAAATCAACGGTAAATCGAGAGCTTCGCCTTCTGACTCAGCTCTCTCTTCACCACGACAGACCGGTACAGCGCCCGCATCACTGCAGATGCAGCACCAATCCGCCTATCAATCTCACACTTCAGTTTTCCCTCACTCGTGAACAAGACCCCGAGATACTTAAACTCCTCCACTTGGGGCAGGACCTCATCCCTGATCCAGCCAATGAACTGAACAAGTTCTTCAATAGGTTCAGTTCAGGAACAAACCCGGCATCCTTCTCGCCTGTCCCCAGCCAATCAGACATCCCATCCTCCTCTGATCCAACATTTTCCTGTCACACGCCAGCTCTTTTGTCCTCTAACGCAGTCATGGACTCTTCTGGTTCTATAAATCCATCTTCAACCAAGTCAGGAGATGCTGCTGCCCCAGTTACCTCCCCCTCCCACCTATCTGTCTCTAGAAGTCAGGTGAAGAGGCAGCTGGAGAAACTGAACAGGAACAAGGCTGCAGGTCCGGATGGTGTCAGCCCCAGAGTACTGAAGGCTTGTGCAGAGCAGCTCTGTGGGATTCTGCAGCACCTCTTCAACCTCAGCCTGGGCCAGGAGAAGGTTCCAGTCCTGTGGAAGACATCCTGCCTTGTTCCAGTTCCAAAGAAAACTCGCCCATCAGTCAATGATGACTACAGACCGGTTGCCCTTACATCCCACATCATGAAGGTCCTGGAGAGACTCCTGTTGGTCCACCTGAATAAGCAAACTAGGACATATCAGGACCCGCTGCAGTTTGCTTATCGCCATGGAGTTGGAGTTGAAGATGCCATCATCCAGCTGCTTCAACCAACCCACTGTCACCTGGACAAAGCAGGCAGCACTGTGAGTGTCATGTTCTTTGATTTCTCCAGTGCATTTAACACAATCCAGCCTGATGTACTTTGCCAGAAACTCCAGAAGACACAGGTGGGGCCTCAACTATCGCCTGGATTAAAGACTACCTGACAAACAGACCACAGTTTGTGAGGCTGAAGAACTGCACATCAAACCAGGCGATCAGTAACATTGGAGCACCACAGGGGACTGTACTCTCACCATTCCTTTTCACCCTGTACACCTCAGACTTCCAGTACAAGTCAGAGACCTGACATCTACAGAAATACTCAGATGACTCTGCAGTTGTCGGGTGTATCAGAGATGGACAGGAAGCTGAGTACAGAGAGCTGATGGAGCGCTTTGTGGCATGGTGTGGAAACAATCACCTGACCTTGAATGTGAACAAAACAAAGGAGATGATTTTAGACTTCAGAAGAAACAGGGTGGAGTCAAACACTGTTTCCATCATGGGAGAAGAAGTGGAGGTGGTTGAGGAATACAAATACCTTGGAGTTCACCTGGACAACAGACTGGACTGGAGAAAGAACAGTGAAGCCGTTTACAAGAAGGGACACAGCAGACTGCACTTCTTGAGGACGCTTAGGTCCTTCAATGTCTGTAGCAAGATGCTGCAGATCTTCTACAAGTCTGTTGTTGAGAGTGTGATCTCTTCAGCCATCGTCTGTTGGGGTAGCAGCATCAGAAGCAGGGACCTGAAAAGGCTCAACAGCCTAATAAAAAAGGCTGGTTCTGTTCTGGGGACGACTGTGGAACCACTGGAGGAGATCATGCAAAGAAGGATTCTCCAGAGAATCAAGAAAATTATGGACAACCCTGAGCATTCTCTCCACAAGACTGTCCAACAACAGAAGAGTGTCTTCAGTCAGAGGCTTCTTCAGTTTCGCTGCAACACTGACCGCTACTGGAGATCCTTCCTACCAACAGCCATTGTAATATACAACAACTCTTTGATGACTTGATTATTATTATTATCCTGAGCTACTACAGCAATCAATTTCCCTCTGGGATTAATAAAGTATTTTTGAATTGAATTGAATTGAATTGAGAAGGCATTCTACCCTTTTCCGAATCAAGACCATGGTCTCAGATTTAGAGGAGCTGATTCTCATCCCAGCTGCTTCACACTCGGCTGCGAACCACTCCAGCGAAAGCTGAAGATCACGTTCTGATGAAGCCAACAGGACCACATCATCTGCAAAAAGCAGAGACCTGATCCTCAGGCCACCAAAACGGATGCCATCAACACCTTGGCTGTGCCTAGAAATCCTGTCCATGAAGGTTATGAACAGAATCTGTGAAAAAAGGGAAGCCTTGGCGGAGTCCAACTCTCAGTGGGAACGAGCCCGACTTACTGCCGGCAATGCGGATCAAGCTCTGACACCGGTCATACGGGGACCTAACAGCCTGTATCAGAGTGCCTGGTACCCCATACTCCCGGAGTAACCCCCCCGAGGGACGCGGTCAAACACCTTCTCCAAATCCACAAAACACAAGTAGATTGCATGGGCAAATTCCCACGCACCCTCCAGGATCCCCCTAAGGGTATAGAGCTGGTCCAGCATTCCACGGCCAGGACGAAAATCACATTGCTCCTCCTGAATCTGAGGTTCAACAATCCGATGGACCCTCCTCTCCAGAACCACTGAATAGACCTTACCAGGAAGGCTCAGGAGTGTGATCCCCTGTTGTTGGAACACACCCTGCAGTCCCCCCTTTTAAATAAGGGAACCACCAACTCAGTCTTCCATTCCAGTGGGACTGCCCCGATGTCCACGCGATGTTGCAGAGCCGCATCATCCAACACAGCCCCACAACATTCAGAGCCTTAAGGGACTTTGAGGTGGGCTCTCAAATCTCTGGTGCTGAGGTCACTGATGTGGTTAAAAAGCTCCTCTGTGGCAAGGCTCCAGGTATGGATGAGATCCGCATTCCACTTGGACTGTCAGTACCCGTCAGCTGCCTCTGGAATCCCACAAGCCAAAAAGACCTGATATGACTCTTTTTTTTTCAGCTTGACAGCATCTCTGACCACTGGTGTCCACCAGCGGGTTCGGGGGTTGCCACCACGACAGGCACAGACGATCCTGCAACCACAGCTCCGGTCTGCTGCCTCAACAAGGCACAGAACAGAGTCCATTCAGACTTGATGCCCCCCGCCTCCCCCGGAACATTTTGGAGATTCTGTCGGAGGTGGGAATTGAAGCTCCTTCTGACAGGAGACTGCCCGACGTCCCTCACAATACATTTGGGCCTGCCTGGTCTGACTGTCATCCTCCTCCACCATCTGAGCCAACTCACCACCAGGTAGTGGTCAGTTGACAGCTCCGCCCCTCTCTTCACCCGCTTGTCCAAGACATGCGGCCACAGGTCAGATGAAACGACAATAACGTCTATCATCAAGCTGTGGCCTGAGGTATCCTGGTGTCAAGAGCACATATGGACTTTATGTCTGAACATAGTGTTCATTATGGACAATCCATGACTAGCACAGAAGTCCAATAACAAAACACCACTCTAATTCAGATCAGGTAGGCTGTTCCTCCCAACCACACCTCTCCAGGTCTCACTGTCGTTGCCCACGTGAGCATTAAAGTCCCCCAGCAGAACGAGAGAGTCACCAGAAGGAGCGCTTTCCAGCACCCCTCCAAGGTCTCCAAAAAGGGTGGGTAGTCTGAGCTGTAGTTTGGTACATAAGCACAGACCACAGTCAGAACCCGTCCCCCCACACGTAGGTGGAGGGAGGCTACCCTCTTGTTCACTGGGGTAAACCCCAACGTACAGGCACCAAGATGGGGGGCAACTAGTATGCCCACCCTTGCTCTGCGCCTCTCAGTGGGAGCAACTCCAGAGTGGTGGAAAGTCTAACCCCTCTCAAGGAAACTGGTTCCAGAGCCAGAGCCATGCGTTGAGGTGAGTCCGACTATATCTAGTCAGAACCTCTCAACCTCAAACACCAACCCAGGCTCCTTCCCCATCAGAGAGGTGACATTCCATGTGCCAAGAGCCAGCTTCTGTAGCCGAGGATCAGACCGTCAAGGTCCCTGCCTGTCACACACTGCACCTGACCCCTTTGGCCACTCCCACGAGTGATGAGCCCATGGGAAGGGGGACCCACGTTTCCTCTTTGGACTGTGCCCGGCCAGGCTCCATGGGTGAAAGCTCGGCCACCAGGCGCTCGCCAACGTGCCCCGCCTCCAGGTCTGGCTCCAGAGGGAGGCCCTAGTGACCCATGTCCGGGCGAGGGAACACAGTTTCCATTTATATTATTCATCATAAGAAGTCGTTGGGCTGTTCTTTGTCTGATCCCTCACCTAGGACCTGTTTGCCATGGTTGACTCTACCAGAGGTATAAAGCCTTAGACAACTTAGCTTTTAGGATCATTGGGACACTCAAACCCCTCCACCATGGTAAAGTGGCAGCCCAGGGAGAGGATTACATTTCTAGAATCAACAAATACTGATCTGGTATAGTTTGAGATCAGAAATGAATCATTACAGTAAAATTATACATTTCAACTCATCATTGATTAATGTACACATTATCAAAACACTTTGGTTACATTTGATTATATCAACCTATAAAGTAGTAAAGTCATTTATTATTCAAGGAAGATGAACTTTTATTCAGAGAGTAAAGGTCTCGTCTTCTGCATGAGATCTTGGCTTCCAGCAAAGATAAAGGAATTCACGGGAAGGGTTCATTATGGCTTCCCTTCTTGGCAACAAGGTCGTAGAGCAGTGTGTTACTGGTTTGGAGACCAGTGCAGGGGAACAGTCTGGACAGTATGTACAGTCGTCTGGACACTTCTGCGAGATGACCTCTGACCTTACAGTGGACAAATAACCAAATAGTTGTCCTTTGGTACACTACATCATATTAGGCTAAGGGTAATTTAACAGAATCACTGCTCACCTCCAATCCTCCAAACACACCCTTGTCGTCATCCCGCTCCTCTTTCAGGTTCAAAATGTCACTGTTCTTGTGATTTTTATCCTGAAAGGCACTAGTTAAAACATCCTTTCTTCTTTTAAACAGCTCCTCACACAGGCTTAAATACATTATTGTGACACACATCCAAGTGGTTGCATGTCTCTTCTGACACTTATCACTTAGATATGTAATCCATTGGAGGTGTCACTGATGTAGTTCATAGACCCCTGGCTATGTGCCCTTATTGAAACAAGGCTGGCCCTCAGAGGCCAGCCGTCAGGGTTTTATTTGGAAAACAGCAGGACTCTGGCTAAACTTTGATCAGTACTCGTGTTTTGTCTTCCTATTCTTTGTCTCCCTACTGCAGACTGGCCAGCAAATACTGTCACCCACAGGGGGTGACCCTGGTCTCCTAGCAACAGGGTCAATTGACTCCAACACACATGTGTGCGCTGACAAGAGGGGCCCTCTGACTCCTGTTGTAATTATTTCTCTTACTGTGAAATACCTGCAGAAAGGGATCATGTCTGAAAAAAGGCTGTTGATGGTTGGGTTCTATCTTGATGCTTTTTGACAGAAAAAAAAGAGTTTCTACTAAAGTGTTTGCTGTAACCCATTAAAACTAATGATGCTTTTTTAGTTTGAGAAATTAAAGATTTAAGAAAAACTGTTGATCATGACAAAACATGAGAGGCATTGACAGAATTTTACCAGACAAAAGTTGTGCATGCACACATGTGAATGTGTGTTTGCATGCGTGCGTGTGTTTTTGTTTGTGTGTGTGTATGCATGAGTGTTGGCATATGCCAAGCCCCAAACTCCTTCCATTTCCTTAAACTTCAGGAAGTGTTAAAAATTGCAGTTCTCCCCTCATCCACTTGGAGTGGATCCAAAAGAGAGAAAATTCTCATTGACTCCCATGTTAAAAATGCCTAATTCACAGCAGAAATGAACATGTTTACAGTCAGGTTCACAAAAATCACGGTGGGTTTAGTAGATCTAGTTATCCGTCACGACAACTTTAGATTTAATTAAAGTTTGAAATTAAGAATAATTAGGGGCGTGTCTTTTTGGGCATCAGATGTCAGAAGAGTCATGATGCTAGCTCGCTAGCTGTTTGCTCCGGGAAGGACAAAGAATGTTTCTTGGTTCTGACCCAGGGCTCTACCAGCTGACCGCTTCCTAAGGATCTCAGAGCCTGGGTGTATACAGGAAGGAGATCTGACATGTATTCTGGTCCCATGTCATTGAGTGATTTATAAACTAGTTGAAGTACTTTGAAATTGATTCTGTAGTTTACTGGTAACCAGTGTTTAAGAACAGTAGCGATGTGCTCAGTTCTCTTGGTTCTTGTTAAGACTCAAGCAGCAGGTGTCATGGTTCTGCTGTCTTCTGCTGTGTTTTGTCATTCATTGTTTGCAGGTGAGTGTGTTGGGGAGCTGCAGCTGAAGCCAATTAACTCCAGCTTGGCCAGAGGATTTAAGGAACAGCGCTCCCACACCTCAACGCCGGCTGATACTCAATTGTTGGGTAAATCCTGTCCTAAATCAGAGACCTGAAAACTAGTTTGTCTGTTCAACCTGATCTGTGTTTTTGTCTGCCCCAGTCCTGGATACTCTCTGCCTGCCTGAGGTGTGTGTTTTTTTTCATCTCGGCGCTGTTCGATTCCCTGGCCTCCGCTCTCCACCGCTCACCTGCCTTCCTGGATCTAACCGTTCTCCTGCGACAACCTCCACCCCTGCATCAGCCTGACTTGCCTCTCCCTCCAGCTCGTACCCTGCTCAACTCAGTAAGACCATTCCTCTTATCTTATACTTTCCTGGTTCTCGGTTTCTGCCACTCACACCATTGTGTTTTTTCTTATAGTCGGAGTCGTCCCGTTTTCCTGTCCCTTTGGATCTGTGCTCTTATTTATTATTCTTTGGTTTCTTTGTGTTTCTTAATAATAAAGACCTTTATATCATCGCTCACCTTATCCGTGTGTGATTCTCTCATGTGGGTTAAGAGACTTCAGCCCACCATGACAGCAGAAGTCTGAATAAGCTGCAGTTGCTTCACAGCTTTTTTGAGAAGACCAGTCAAAAGACCATTGCAATAGTCCAGCCTGCTGTAGATGAACGCATGAATGAGTTTCTCAAGGTCTTGTCTGGACATGAGACCTCTGAGTCTACTTAGAGGAAAAAATAAGTCACATGTCATAGTTAAATGTTCTGCAACACCTCATTACTTAAAATGTTTAAAAAATTTATATTTTAAGATCATTATGATTTTATGACTATTTTGTTTTGATCTACAGCATGTATGTGAAAAGTGCTATATAAATAAATTTACTTATAGCCTTAAATACATGAATAAATTACATCTGTACATCTACAAGTAATCTGTTACTGTCATGTTCTGAGGTAGATGCCTAACCCAAGACATGCAGAATGAGAGACTGAGGCGAGTGTAAAGGCAAAAATAAAAATTTATTTTGGAACAGGAGAACTAAGGGCACACTGGGGGTCCAGCAGATGGGAAAGCAAACAGGAAGCGGCGTCTAAGGGAAAACAGAGGTGAGTATTGGCAATTGGAGTTTTGAGGGAATTGTTTGGAGACGGGAATTACGATGCGGAAGTATGGAATGGAAATGGAGGGGGAGTGAGCCGGGGTGATATCCAGAGCGAAGATTACGGTCCAGGAGGATGAGTGGTGACGGCAGGGGTGGCGTTGGGCCCGGCTACTTGGGCTGAAGCCCCGGATGTTTTATGAAAAGCCCCGGATCTAAATCGTGGAAGTAACATGCAGTACCAAAGTCCAACAGAGAGGGAGCAGCTGGCAGTAGTTTGTATACAGCCTGCCTGAGCCTCCACCACTGAAGAAGCCCTTCAGCAGCCGGCTTCTTCTACAGTCTCTGCCTGAAACGCATGAGTGAAGATGGACATAAGGACGTTTTTTAGACCAAAAGTACGGCAACAGAACCCCAGCTTTGATGAGACTGGTGTTGACTCAGGTTTGTGAGTCTTATTTGAAAACATTTGTTGTGCTGCTGGTTTGCCTAAAGTTAGCTTATCAGGTAAAGTGGTTGGAGAAAGGGAATATTTACTATCTCACACTAAACACTAACAGGAACAATACTCTGCCCTGAAAATTCTTAATATGTAGCTTCAGATTAAAATATATGTGGTACAAGACATATATATATACGATGTTGACTAGTGCGTGTGCGTGTGTGTGTGTGTAAAGCCCCGGATCTTCTTCAGTCCTAAATCCGCCCCTGGTTGACGGGAGGAGCTGAGGAGGCTGATTCGGAGAGGGAGCGTGAGCGTGGTGGAGAGCGGGTCGGCTGAATGAAGGGTGATGCAGGAACGAACCGGAGAGACGTCCTTCCAGAGTTCAGCAGAGTTTCCACAGATGAAGCAACCTGAGGTAAGTATCCAAAAGATATCCACGTTAAAACGTATCTTCAAAAACATGTGCCAAACGAGTCGAGACTAGTGAAACACGAAGGGCAAGAGACTACCGGTCAGTAGTAAACATCTGGCGTTGAAGCATGATCACCCTCCTCCTTATAAAGCCGGCCCGCTGATGAGGATCAGCTGTTGCTCCCTCTCCTGCGATCAGAAACTCAGAGATGGTGAATAGCGTGAAGAGTACTCACCCCGGCTCATGACAGTTACACTTTTTGCTTCCTTTTTGTAAAGTGTTAACACCTCATTACTTCATAATTTTTTTAATAATGTTTATAGTTTCACAAACAGAATTACAAAGGATATTTAGGTAAGACTTATGACTTTAAGGCCACGGTAATCCATCGATAAATCCAATAATGGGATAAGCCTTTGGGGAATATGGTTAATTTGTAACAGAACAGTACTAGTTGTAAAAAAACTAAATAAGTAAAAAGTATATTTGTGTAAGAACCGTACTAAAAGTATTTTTCCCATCATCAATGTGGCACCCCCTCTAGCACAGCGCCCTTATGTGTTGCATAAAGTGCATGCCTCCTTTTTTTTGCACCAGTGCACTAAACTGCTGGACAGGGAGGGGATTGCTGCAACGTTGCCATAAAGTGATACCAGTATTGTCATTTAGCACAAGGTCTGAGACTGATAACTGATCCTGGTGTTGGTATCGGGGCATCCTCAGGTAGGTTCATACCACAACAAATCAAGTCTGACCTTCAACTCTCTGCTTTCTTTTTCCTGCTCAACCCAAATGACCTTGTTCACTTGAGTTCACATCCATTAGGAAAACAGGCTATTAGAGGGCTAGCTAACATCAGCCAACAGTATTGGACTGGAGCTCATCAGAGGGGTATGAGGATCCCAGCAAGAAGGACTTAGACACGTTGAAGCTGGATGTCACCGATGAGGGTGCTGACTACTTTTGGAATGCAGTGTTTCATCCATTCCAGTCAACAGTGTTGGATAAACACTCTCAGATGTATAAAGAGACAACCTAAGAGACTAGTGGAGCTAAAAGCCCCAATGAAAAGTAACAGCAGGCTAATAAAAGTCATGTTTTTAACAGGCTGAACAAACAAAGACTTGAGAGCAGCTTGGTTGTTTACTCACCAGTACTTACAGGACGTGGGAGTCATCCCACAGCACTGAGCCTTTTAAGAATCCCATAAAATGTCCCTCCACTGGAGGTTGGATTTTTTTCTTCCTGGAAGTTTGTCTGCACATCCAGAAAACAATGTCGCCGAAGTGCTGCTGAGCTGATCCAAAGGGGTTCAAATGAAGGCATCTGGACTTCTTTGGTTTCTTGAAGATGTTTCACTTCTCCTCCGAGGAACTTTGTTGATTCTCACTGGAACATGGGAGAGTCAAGCTCATAAGCTGTAGCTGTGTATCGCTGTTTAAGGTAACACATGTTACCAGATGAGTAACTAATGATAAGTGAAATCAGGATTGTATTGATTAACTAATGATTACCTAAGCTTCACAACAACTCAGTGGTGGATTTATTAGCTAATGATTCTTTAATGATTCATATTAACTCTTCTTGTTTGATGATGCAGGACAGGAACTCTCTGAACATCTTTTCCTGTTCATCATGCAGTTTGTGCACCATTGGCACCTTTGTTCGAAAGGAAACAACGTATACCTTCAACAGGGGAAGCACAGATTCATAAAAGTGAAGGATGAGTTCGGACTCTTGATGTGTCACAGAGGCACACTACAAACGTTCACAGAAAAGGCTTTGCCTGTTAGCTTGCCTGCACAGCCCAGCCAGTCACGGGAGGATGAAACGTTCATATTTTTAGAGTTTTTTCGAGAGGTATTCTTCAAGCTTCTCCGTGTCTGCCGCTAGTTATCCTCGGCTCACTTTGCAATGGCGGCGCTGTAAACAACAGCGGCATCCTGACCAATCACAAGCTTGCGTAATCCGTCTCATTCGATGGATGTTTAAAAAAGTGGGCTCGACGTCGTACGTACTTGCGGGCCTGCCGGAGCCCTACGCAAGGACGGATAATGGCGTTGCGTGTCTCCACACTGACGCAGACAGAGAAGCATAAATCAGGCTTCAGACTACTGCCCCCGCGACCCGACTCCGGATAAGCGGATGAGAATGCATGGATGGATGGATGTGGTTTTGTCCGAGGTCTAAAACTGCCCTGGGCCTAAAGCCCTGCAGATACATTTAGTTTCTATAAACAACAACAAATAAATAACAGCAGCTGGATTCTACTTTCTTCCATAAGTTGAGTCACATAGTTTAACAAGTTACGCACGCTCACACGTTCACCAGCAGCTCTGTCAGCTAATTGGTTCTTCAGCAACTAGTGACATCATACAGGTCTGGTACTGAGCAGCATGGATGCATCAGAGGACTTCGCTGTAGTCGGTGTTCAAAGTGGATTAAAGACAGGACAGGATGTATAATCAATCATGTGTAGTATTATAATACCATGAACATGTATAAATACTTTATCATACATTCTCACCAGCCTGTAACTCTACTTTGTTTCCTCAAAATGCACCAGACTGAAACATGGCACCTAAGCTGCACAAATGCTCAAAAGTTTAGTTCAACTTTATGAGAAAAGATGACAACAGGACAAGTAGCAATACTTGCTAACTAGATATTTCATCAAAGAGAGAAAACACAATGGATATGCAAAAGCATTTGCACACAAAATACGTGATAACTTAAAGTGTCGTGTTTTTGACCTGCTCCAGATCACTGAATTTCAACGCAGCAGTAGCAGAGATGACGTTTGCACGTCCTCTCCTCTTAGGGTGGAAATATACTTGCTTTTAACAACGCGTACGCATACGTATCATGGCTGCCTTGCGTTCGTTTGTGTTCGTTTGATGCGTCGTTTGTGCACGTCCTCTGAAATTAGCGCGACGCGGCCGCACGCTGCAATATACGGGTAACCACTAGGCGGAGTGTAGAGCGTTATTTAACCGGATGTAGTACAGGGGTCAACGGCGGCAAACCCCGCTAGTTTTAAAATGTCAGAAAGCTTTGAAGACAAGCTAATCGACCAGGTTCGAAACTATCCACATCTTTATGATGCATCGTTACCACTGCACAGCGACAAGTATGCTTGTCAGAGCAGCTGGAGAGAGATCAGTGACAACCTACAAAGCGACGCCGAGACGTGCAAAATAAAATGGAAACAAGTCCGAGACCGCTACGTCAGGGCTCAAAGGAAGATGATGGAGAAACGGAGCGGGGACGGTGCAGACGGCGTGTTTTGTCCAGCTGTCATCAGACGCCTGGGTTGGCTCAGCCGTTTTATAAACCACCGTTCAACCGAGACCAACTTCCCACAAAGCAGGCCCGTAAGTAAACATCCGAATCCACTCTGGGCTGTTTTTTTTTAAACAGACGAGGAGCTAACATTCTAGTTTACATGTACTTAAAATAAACTAGCATTTCACATCACACCACAAGCGTAAATCTGTACCTGAAGTAAGGAAATAGGTTTTATTTTATGCCCAGCTCCAAATGATATTTATCTGCAATAAATATTACTTTAAAATTAAATAAATCCTCAGTGAAATGATTTGTCTGTGCAAATATGACTTCAAGCAATAAGTGCATAAACAAATCATTTCATTTAAAGCTTTTATGGACAGAATTTCTAGACGCAGCCGTGGTGTGGAGTGTGTCGAGTTTGGTGGCAGGAGAATCTCGTCTCTGCTTTTTGCGGATGATGTGGTCCTCCTAGCTTCATCCAGCTCTGACCTTCAGCTCTTGCTGGGTAGGTTCGCGGCCGAATGTGAAGCGGCTGGGATGAGGATCAGCACCTCCAAATCTGAGATCATGGTTCTCGACCGGAAAAGGGTGGCTTGCCACCTCCGGGTCGGGGGAGAGGTCCTACCTCAAGTGGAGGAGTTTAAGTATCTCGGGGTCTTGTTCACGAGTGAGGGTAGGAGGGATCGGGAGATCGACAGGCGGATTGGTTCGGCGTCTGCAGTGATGCGGACGCTGAGCCGATCTGTCGTGGGGAAGAGGGAGCTGAGCCAGAAAGCCAGGCTCTCGATTTACCGGTCGATCTACGTCCCAATCCTCACCTATGGTCATGAGCTTTGGGTAATGACCGAAAGAACGAGATCGCGGATACAAGCGGCTGAAATGAGTTTCCTCCGTAGGGTGGCCGGGCTCAGCCTTAGAGATAGGGTGAGGAGCTCGGACATTCGGGAGGGACTCGGAGTAGAACCGCTGCTCCTCCGGATCGAAAGGAGCCAGTTGAGGTGGTTTGGGCATCTGGTCAGGATGCCTCCTGGACGCCTCCCCGGGGAGGTGTTTCGGGCATGTCCTGCAGGCAGAAGGCCCCCGGGTCGACCCAGGACACGTTGGAGAGGTTACATCTCCAATCTGGTCCGGGAACGCCTTGGGGTCCTGCCGGAGGAGCTGGTGGACAAGGCCGGGGAGAGGACGGCCTGGAGCTCCCTAGTTGGGATGCTGCCCCCGCGACCCGGACCCGGATAAGCGGAGGAAGACGAGACGAGACGAGAATATGATTCTGTATAAGGTATACTCCACCCCTAAATAAAACGTCTGTTTTTATATTCCCCAGCGTTAAGTGAGAAAAAGCAAGTGACTAATCCTCCTGACCTGTCAGTTTGCTTTCGGTTAGCATAAAACTGTAAATGAAATGGAACAACAAAGAGTGTTTCATGCTAAACAAAAGACACTGCTGCCAGGTCAGGAGGATCAGTTCAAACATGCTTTTCCTCACTTAACTCTGGGGAATATAAAAACCGACCTTTTACTTACCAGGGGTGGGTATAGTATTCCACCACTCACCTGGCGTCACACACAGCCATCAGGATGAAGCTGAAGTACCATTTGTAGTTGTGGAAGGAACTTCCACTATTGGCTGGAGCTCCAACTCGAATGTGTTTCCCATCGATAGCTCCGACACAGTTGGGAAAATTCCAAAGAGACCAGAATTCCTCCTGAATTTCCATCCATTTTGCAACACTGGGAAAGGCCACAACGTCGTCCTTGAGTGCTGTCCATATAGCTTCGCAAACTTTTTTTTACAACACATCCAACTGTTGCGGATCCAAGTTTATAGCTGGTTGCCAGGGACTGGTAGCTACAACCAGTAGCAAGAAATCGTAGTGTGACAGCAAGGCGCTGTGATGAGCTAATGGGAACACTGTGTGTGCGTCAGTGGGAAATCAGTGTTTCAATCCTTCTGAGCAACTCGTCAAAAGCAGACGAGGACATTCGGAAGTAATTATAATGTTTTTCATCGTCGATTTCCCTCATCGGCAAAACGAGCGAAACGTATTCTCCGTTGTCTTGCCGTGCATGGTTTAGGGGTCTCACATACCATCTACGACACCGACGCCGTCTTTTTTTCTGTTGTAATCTCAAGATGAACCAGCTACTTAACTCCTCTATCGTCGCCATGTTTGTTTTGTTTTGGTATAATGCCACACACTATACGGTACACTGACCTCTAGCGGAGCACTCCAGTAGTGCGTGCAGTACGCAGGCAAATACGCGCTGGTGACGCAGCAGGCTGTTTGTAGTTACGCGAGGTAAAAAAGCAAGTATATTTCCAGCCTTAGGCCTGCAGGTAACTAATCAACTAACACTGCCTATCATGTTATCAACTCCCACCCATATGAACCTTCCTCTAACCTTTGACCCCTGCAGCTCATCTGCAGCCCAAACAGCTCACCACTGTTGCAGTTTGCCTGGTTTGGATTCCAGAGCAACTTTTCAGGCTTGATGTGAATGAGTGGTTGAGGTGCACAGAAGAGATGGGGCCGGATGGAAAGGGCTCCAAACATCACTGTCAGAAATGGGCACCTAGTTCATTTAAATTCTGCCAGGTGGGCCAGCTCTGTCAATCAGGCAGAGTCGGGCCTCTCTTCAGACAACTTGACTTCAAAGAGGGGACTCATCTCCCTCCTGCAGAGGTCCCGTCACAACAGAGACCACCAGGGAGAAGATCCAGAGTGAGAAAAGATGGTATCCCAGTTTAAAGAATGGGGAACAAGAACTTCACTGTACTCAAAATCTATGAAAGGAAAAAGGAGATACTCCATCTGTGGAAGGGAAGATGTAGAGTAAACCGAGCTAGAATCAGGGAACGTGAGCTGGGTTCAAAACTGGGCTGTTAGCCATCAAGTCCACATAGTTTATACAGCTTTTACATCAGTAACACACACACACAGGGCAAAACCCTTTAATTATCCTGCAAAAGGAAACCACATTCAAAACAATGTAGTTTCTTCTCAAAACGGTGTTTTGTTTCCAAACGACTCACAAACATCATACGAGTGGACTTTTACAAAAACCAGCTTAACACTGATGTGTTAAATGTAAAACGTTATGCCCACTTCTCCAGTCATCATGACTTACTGCAAGTCTTTTTGTGTTCAGTGTTTTTATAAAACAATGCAGTCAAATTGCCGCAACGCCGCGACGGCATCAGGTAACCCTAGATTGTTTATAAGTGGTCTGACCATGGCGGTAATGTGGCGCAATCATGTCCTTTATACAAAAACTAGGCGATGGCGGCATAAAGCGGGTATGGGGTCTTTGCGCTGCCGCAGACTTCAGGTTACCTAGGACATAACTTTTTATTGCAATTGAAGCCGCCCTCATTAAGTTTAACAAGCCGCTCCTGAAGATGTCTGTCCTCCCCAGTCCCTATGCAGTCTGGTGCCCTGAGCTCCAGCTCTAATGGAGAGAAGCTCATGGAGTGCCACAGCGCTCCAGTTTACCGTCTCAGTTGATTTTATTCAAAAAGCAAAAGTTACGGTCTGTGTTTACTTTGACTGTCAAGTTTCCAGCCAGAGTTCGGCAATAACTCCCCACATTATCATGACAACTCCCTCTGTTGCACCAAGGCGCTGTTTCCAAGACAGACAATTACCGCAATATTAATACCAAGCGAGGCCGCGAACTTCATGCAATGCCATCCCGGCATCACACTGATTTGCTGGCACGGTGTGTCTTGTAAAGAGGGCTTTACTGCACTTCAGACAGACATAGGCCTACCTCAGTTCACTGTGGGGATCCATCAATTTCCACACTGAACATAGGGCTAGACAGCAAATCACACACGGTTTCAGTGTAAAATCACTGGTAAATTTCAAAATAAATGTACTGCAGCAATGCGGTTTCATATATATGAAGCTTACGTGTGACCCAACGACTTATTTACTCACAGCATCATTCCAGAAGTGCTGTGGTTCTTTTTCCTTATCAAAAACAAGAAAGAGACAGGTTTTGTCCAAACTCAGCGGGGGGCATTTATTTACACAACTCATCCATACATCACCAACACTTCACAGGGGACAGCGTCCAGCTTCGATCTAAACACCTCGGCTGGAGATCCTTCTGCAAAAGCCCACTCTCCTACACCACGCAGCATCAGTTATACTATTCAACCCCCACCTCCCTTTTGATTCTGAGAAATGATGGGGTGCTACTTCCACATCCTAATATGGTCAAAAGTAGTTGAAACTTACATAAGCTGGGCAGATCAACATGTTTTTGGAGCATGTACTCAGCAGCTGGGCTGCCTGATAACCGGCTGGCATTGATGAGCAACATGTCAACA
The DNA here is from genome assembly GCF_043380555.1 of Nothobranchius furzeri. Classification (NCBI taxonomy): domain Eukaryota; kingdom Metazoa; phylum Chordata; class Actinopteri; order Cyprinodontiformes; family Nothobranchiidae; genus Nothobranchius; species Nothobranchius furzeri. Next base: position 30,530,142 of record NC_091747.1, on the reverse strand, counting down.
TGCACGTACACAAAACACTGCTTTTAGCTCCTACAGATCCCCCCCATGGGGGTGTCCACCCCCATTAATAAGCTGGCTACATAACATATAACTTAACACATAAGTGAACGTTAACATAAACCAGTAAATGGGCGTCGAATGGCAAAATGACAAATACACTACAAACTTCAACCAAACTATATAGGCATATATGTAACGACGAAGTAACTGCAAACCAACACTTGGATGAGTACACAAAGTAAGTATCAGCTTCAAAACACAATATGGAATGTGACGTCTTTAACCAGCTCAGTCACATCAAAATGCATGCGCAAACTGTAAGGGGGCGAAAACCTGTCCGCTGTTCTTAACAGGAAAAATTCCCCCTTGACCTCCTGGCCCCAAACAGGACGGTCACATAAAGCACAGAGTGAGCATGCAAGCCTAGCCTAAGTATATGGCAGACATTAGGTAACAGTGAATTAACAAAAGAACGCACGTAAGAGAAAACAAACTGATGAAACCTTCCAACAGAGAACAAAAATCATAAGCATGATCGAGCATTAATTACCCTTAGCAATATTGCAACCAGTAACTGTACGTGAATATGCAATCAAAAATACAAACTCATGTGAAATAAATGATTGACGTGGATACGAATGAACGACTAGATGATGTCGCTGTGACTAAACCTATAAAAGTTAAACACAACAGGAGGTGTAATGAATATACTCAACGTAACAACACAACTGCTCAACTGAAATAGAGAACGGAGTCAGAGTCCCAGCTGCAGAACTGAAAAAGAAATGGAGTGAAGAAAACATAAGAGTCAAGTTCAGTTTTATTGATGACTGCTGCAGGGGTCTTGCTGCTGGAAGAGGGCTTTGAGGCCGATTCCTTAGTCGAGTGCATGTAACCACAACAGCAACATCTATGATGAGACGCAAAGATTACTCCGCCGTTGTCCCATCAGCCGTCCCATTCTTCAGGCACATTGGGTGTCGTGCTGAGTCCATTGCGGCCATTTCCATTTGCACATATTGAGACGACGCAGCAAGGTTCATTTGGGCAGCCAGAGTTCGCTCCCACAGTCTCCTCACAACAGGTAGGATGCAACATGCCAATAGAGAAATCAGAATTAGTACTACTATTGCACTAATTCCTGCTTTTACCAAAATAGCTCCCCACTGACCCAATTTGAGGGCTAAGGAGTCTAAGGACCAGCTTTCCCTGCCTGCATTCTCCTTCAGCTCTATCTTTAAATCTTTCAATTTCCTCATGCCTTCAGTAAATGCACCATCAGGGGCTGTATTACTTGGAATGTAGGTGCAACATTCTTGCCCACTGGAGTTCAGAAACTTACAGAGCCCACCTTTCTCGGCCAGCAACCAGTCCAAAGCCTGGTCATGCTGCAAAGTCATTTTGACTGTGGCATGAAGTTGTTCACCCAAGAGGCCAAGGTTATTTACTGTGTAATTTAAGATTCTTTGCTGATTAAAATAAACATAGTTGATCCATTTCACATTCTTATTTATTGTTATCCAAGGAAGAATTGACTCTAAACCTGCTATTACCTCATCTCTTGCTTGAAATTCTATGGGAATTCCTGTTGGCAGTCCTATGGCGTTTAAATGCACTTTATGATCAAACACATCATACCTCTTTGTCCTACGTCTATTGGTAGTCTCCAACTGAAGTAATTCACTCACACCTTCATGCAAGATAGTCACTGGAACTTTCATACGTACTAGCGTACACAACCCAACCCAAAAACTTGGCAAAACATTCATTAGAACATCACCACCACACATCCAGTAGCTGTCGGCCACTGGAATGTCTTGCTCACCTATGAGATCCAGAGTGGGGATCGTCATCGATATGTTATCACAGTCCTGACTAAGAGTTACAGGGTTTTCATACCAAACAGGGGTATCAATGAGAAGTGGCGTCATATTTGCATGCGGGAACCAGGATAATACCCAAGTGACGTTACAGTTGACAGATGTATTACCTACGTCCACTCCTCCATCGTCAGCGAAACCTCCGCTTGCAAAACATTCATAATCAGCACTATAATCAATTTTGTAGTCCGTTGGAGGACCATTTTGGTCTGTTTGGATCGCAAATTCAGCACATTCCTCTAGGATGTTATATTCTGCATATTTTTCAACATATTTGTACTTATCTCGTGTACCATGGAGCAATCTGCATTGGAATCCACACAATGGCATCTTAAGAAGAGGTGGAATCTTTTTATTTATCTCTATTACCTTTCTAGTCTTACATGTGCGTTGTTGTGTAATGGCACACTCACTAGAAGTATACTTTTCCGGAACAACCTCAGGTAACATTCCGGGTGCTTGAGCGCACACTATGCAGTCATTAGCAGTCATTTCTCTTGTCGTATACAAAGCCCATTTATACCAACTATTTTGCATGGCTGCATCCCAAAGCCTATCCTCAATAGCCAAATGTCTGCTCGCTCTAGGGGAGATAGGCCCTGTGTTACCGCCGGACCTAGGTCTAATTGGCCCAAATAGTGTCTTAGGTACAGCTTTGCGATTGGTCACTTCTTGTTCATTTTGTCCTTTCTGAGTGAGATTACGAACATGGTTACTACCAGAGGTTGCCGTGGGAAAGCCAGATTTCACAGCTACACCTCCTGTGGGAGTTGTAGTACTGACAGGTGGCTTAGCGTTTACGCTTCTCAGCTTGCTAATTGGCGTTGTTTTAGATCTTGAAATCAGTGGAGTCACTAGCTGTAAAAGAGAGGAAGAGCTCCAGTCGGCCCTCACCTCTCCAACAGGGGCTGTGGTAGTCAAAACATCAGGGATCTCAGTAGCAGTAGCGCTAGTAGTTAAAACATTACTTGGAACTGTGGTTATATCACCAGTTTTAACAATTGCTACGTCGAATGCAGGCAGGGATGCCGACCTATGTTGCATCCGGCCTGCTGAATTGTACTTAACTTGATCATGGTATGCTGCCTCGTCGTTGGCCAAGTCGTCTGGCGTATGCTCTTGTGATGGGTCGACGAGTCGCTCCTCGGCCATCGTCTCCATCTTCACCTCCTCCAGCACCATCATCAGACCCCCTAGTGTTATCCAAAACAGAACTGTCATCAGGCTTAGCACGCCCTTCTTTCCTCCGGCCATCATGCCGGTTTGTTACGTTAGGCACAATACTGCCCTGAGTTTTGTCTTTGACTTTCGTGCAGTGCGTCAGATGATGCCACGTCGATCCTCCTTCGACCTGGACTGCTGTTGGCGTTGCTCGAACCACTTTGTAGGGACCCTCTCGTCGCGGTTCGTGCCACTTCCTCCTGAAAACTTTGATGTACACCTGGTCTCCAGGAACTACCGGCCCGTCTGCGCCTGCGCTAGAGACGAGCTCCTTTCTCTTTTCCTGCAAATAGATGGCTTTATGGATGCTGGTTAGTTGCTTGATATAGCTTTTGAATTCAAGCTCTAGCTGTTCCAGCGAAGGCCCCTTGTGGGGTCCTCTAAGCTGAGGAGCTGGCATTGGCCTGCCTGTTAGGACCTCATGAGGTGAAAGATGCGTGCTTCTGTTAGTTTGCATGCGATAGCTCATTAAGGCAAGCGGCAATGCATCAACCCAGTTAAGGTTAGTACAAGCACAGATTTTGCAGATTTTAGACTTCAACGTCAGATTCGCTCGCTCGACCATCCCTTGGCTCTGGGGGTGATAAACTGATCCTAATCGTTGCTTTATCCTTAGTTGTTGCAACACACCTTTAAGGACTTTTTCAACAAAAGCAGGACCATTGTCCGAGCTTATTTCCGACGGGATACCAAAGCGAGGAATCACTTCTCTGACTAGAAACTTTACCACTGTTTCTGAACCTAGATCTTTAGAGGGAACAGCTTCGATCCACCGACTGAATCTGTCAATGATCACCAGCATGTACCGTTTCCCATGCACAGACTTAATCATGTCAACATAGTCAATGACCAAATGTTTGAAAGGACCTTCGGGCACTGGAATGTGTCCCGCTGGGACTGTGATGCCCTTTTTTACATTGTTCTCAGCACAAATGTCACACTGATCTATTACTTCCTCAACCATGGCTTTTAGGTATGGTGACCAGTAACCTTGTTTGTTAAGTCTTTTCAGCACCTCTGCACAACCACAATGATCAGGACCGTGGCTTTCCGAGATTAGCATCGTCAGCAAGGAGACAGGTGCAACGATCAAGCCCTCATGAGACCTCCACAAGCCGCTTGAGTCCATTGTTGCACCTCTTCTTCTCCAACACTGCTGCTCGCTTTTCTCTGCCTTTTCCTGAATCAGAATGATGTCTTCTGGTGTTATTGCAGGCTCTAATGATATTACAGGTGCCAAAATGGCTTCTTCACACCTGGAGGCAGATTTTGCCGCCTCATCTGCTGCATTGTTGCCTCTGATGACATCACAGTTACCCTTGCGGTGCGCAGGGCACTTTACAATGGCCAGTTTCGATGGAAGCATCATTGCTGAGATCAGCTCGTTGATCTGCTTTCCATGAAGGATGGGTGTACCATCCGTCTTCTTAAAACCTCTTTGTCTCCACACACTTCCAAACAGGTGACAAACACCATGGGCGTATGCAGAGTCAGTGTAAATAGTTGCTACCTGGCCACTTGCCAACTTGCAAGCTTCGGTCAGGGCTTTGAGTTCCGCTAGCTGCGCAGAACAGGGTTGGTTACACTTTTCAGCTTTTACTGTTTCAAATCTGTCATCTACTTTTTCCACAACAGCAAACGCTGCATGGTTTCCTAAGTAGTCTCTAAAACATGAACCATCAACAAAATAGGTGACATCAGATTGGTCGAAAGGGGTAGATTCCAAATCAGGCCTTAGCTTAGTGTATCTAGATACCTCGGCTATGCAGCAATGTGGTTCTCCTTCAAACTCAAAGGGAACACTGTTAGCAGGGTTTGCTGCGGTACACCTCTTTATGACAACGTCAGGATATGTCAGTAGTGGCATATACTGCAGGCATCTTGCTTGGTTTAACACAAACTTCCCTCGGTTGATTAGTTCAGATATTTTGTGATGTGTGTAGATGGTCACAGGATATCCCATTGTTATCACTGAGGCTTTCTCATAAGCATAATGCAAAGCAGCCAATCCTTGATAACAAGGGGGCCATCCCTGTGCCACATTGTCAAGTTTTGCACTGTAGTACGCAATAGGTTGTTTCCGACGTCCACTGCATGTGTCCTGCATTAACACTGCAGAGGCATACATGTCATGTCTGTTTGCGACGTACAGCAAAAATGGTTTTGTGTAGTCAGGTGTTGCTAAACTTGGCGCAGTTTGCATGTCTTGTTTGATGGTTTCAAAAGCTATCTTAGCTTCATTTGTCCATTTTAGAGTCGATTTTAAAGACTCACTTCCAGCATCTTTAATCAGTGCCCTAAGTGGTGCGGTTTTTTCAGCATAGTTTTCAATCCACTCGGAGTTAAAACCAGTCATTCCCAGAAATGTCATCATTTGTCCGACAGTTTGTGGTTGTGGAGCTTTGCTCACACCTTCCACGTGTTCTGGTGAGATGGCGACAGTCCCATGGGAGATTACTCTCCCTAGGTACTCTACCTGTGGTTGGCAGTACTGAAGCTTTGTTAGAGAGGCTTTGTGTCCTCCCCGAGCTAACTTCTGTAGGACTTTAATGGAGTCACGATGACAATCATCGATTGTTCGTGCGCAAATCAGTAGGTCATCAACATACTGAATCACAGTGCTGTTCACCTCGATGCCTTCGAGGCTCTGTTTCAAAATCTGATTAAAGATGTGTGGACTGTGTTTTAGCCCTTGTGGTAGCCTTCTGTACGTGAGCTGTCTCCCACGAAACGTGAAAGCAAAAAGATATTGTGATTCTTTGGCCAATGGGATGCTAAAAAATGCTGAACACAGATCAATTACCGTGAAGTATTTAGCTTCCCCATCAATGTTACTCAGTAATGTGCTTGGGTTTGGCACGTCTGCGTCAAAGTCAGTGATCACTTCATTTACAGCTCTTAAATCATGTACCAGTCGGTACTTGAGCTTGTCTGCTTTTAGCACTGGCAGAATTGGAGTGTTACATGTGCTATAGGTTTCTTTTAGTACTCCTGCTTGAATTAGACCTTCAATAGTTGCATTTATACCCTCTTCTGCTTCTGGCTTTAGTGGGTATTGGGGTCGATAAGGCAGTCTTGCATTTGGCTTCAATTCCACTTGAACTGGAGTTGCCGATGTTACCAGTCCAACATCCGTGTCATGTTTAGACCATAGCTGGTCTGGAACTTGTTTTAGCATGTTGGCTTTCAACTTGTTTTGAACTGTTTCTGATTCTGCTACACCTTGCATGTGTTTTTTGTTTGCGACTGTTACAACCTGTGGTTTTGACATCATGGTGCCGCCGCAGAGAATTTTAATCATTTCTGCATTTTTTGTAGTATAGATTAGCGGGTTATCTGTTTTCTGCCACTCTGTTTTAGTTGCTGTTAACATCATTGGTCCAAGATCTCTTGACCCAAAGCCTTTGTTTACCATTAAGGTAATGTGTGGTGCTGATTCTGGCACAGTGTGCCATTTTTCAATAAATGGGTTTTCTTCCACATTCACAGCTGCACCTTGCTGTCCTATCACGATGTATTGTGACACTAGCCTAACGTGCAAGTCTTTTGTTTCTTTGTCCCATTTTTCTTCAAAGATTCTACTGCATGATGGATCATAAGTCATTGTGCAGTGATAGTCACTGAACGGTGCAGTAGCTTCTGGAATTTGAGCTTCAATAAATTTTTCCCACTGTTGAAACATCTCTGAGACTGGCTTGTTAATGTCACCAAGCCAGTAGACCTTAGCGTATTCTGTCTGAGCAGTCATTTGAAAGTTTATTCCAGAGCTATCTACATAAATTCCTTCTGGTGTGCACCAGATTTTTGTTTTTAGTTTACACAATGCATCTCTTCCTAGTAGATTAACTGGAGTTTGGTCTGAAATCAGAATTGGAATTACGATTTCACTGTCATCAACTGCTAGTCTTACTGGAGCTGTTAAGGGGTTTATTTGTTTTGTTCCCGAGAACCCTGGCTGCTGTCTACCATACTGGTTTGGGTAGACATTGATAACCGGTTGAGATGGAGTTTGAGGCGGGGCCACAGCTGTCTGCAATGCTTGAGTTTGACTGTCACTCTTGCTGTCACTTTTCTCCACTGCCGCCTGGGTCTTCGCCTTGTGCTGGAGATCATTTATGTGCAACTGCGTGAGTTTTCTCTGAGCGCACTTTTCTTGCTCAATCATTTTGTTATTGTCTTTCCGATAGCGGTCCACTGCGTGGACTACACGGTCTCTGAACTGCACATGTGGCATTGAGTCCAGTCCCACAACATCCTCCAGTTTGTCTCGCACAGGAGTCGGGAGAGCAGAAATCAGGGATGTTCGGAACAAAGAAGTCATTATCGGCGTCCCCTCAGGACCCTCCTCCGTCTCCAGCTTCCACCGTCTGAGCTGCCTGTCAACAAATGACGCAGGACTCTCAGTCTCTGAAAGTGGCTCACCTTTCAAAGCTTTGGGGTCAATCCTGTTGGGATATGCTGCTCTTAGTATGTTCCAGAGTGCATTTCTGTATGTGTTAAACTCCGTGCCGTCAGCCATTGGGTCCAGCATCCATTGGACTCCATTGGATGCTAGCAATGTTCCCATAGCTGATGTCCCAACAACTCGAGCCAAAATAGCTTTGAGATCTCCAAGGGCAAGCATTAGCCCAGTTGTCTCCTGTTCGAAGGCCCCAATCCACCTTCCCGTGCCATCTTGAATGTGGGGCAGCCGTGAAACCAAACCAGTGAGGTCGAGGCTCTGCCAGGGAATATAATTAGCTCTTGTGCCCTTAATTAAAATTGGGTACTGACCATCATTAGTGTATCGAATAGGTGGTTTTAAGTCATGTCTGGGTCTCAGCTCACGGCTTTCACTGCTAGGACCTGGTTTTTCCTTCTCCTGAGTCAGACCTGTATTTGGGTCACCCCGCTCTGGTGAGTGAATGCCTGGTTTGTAAAAAGGCTTGAAATTTTTCTCCTTGCTTGTGCTAGTGGTGTTCTCACTAACCTCATCTGAATGTGTGCCTGTGATGTGATTTAAGGATTTCCGCAGGCCTTCAGATATGTCCTGTATAATTTGGTCAACATCGTTTAGCTCATCATGTACATCCTCATCCTTGTTCTCAAGGTCAATCCAGTATGAGTTAGCCTTCGGTTGCCTTTTCAAAAAATCCTTATGTTCTGCAAAACAATCAATCTCCCTTCGTCCTTCTTCCCTTACCGCTCGACGTTCTGTACTGCAATATTTTGGATGCGTTCCACGAGGTGGAGTTGTTTGTTCGAATTCTCTTTCCTCACTTCCTTTTGCATGCTTTTCTTTGCCAGGTGCTTCATCTGATTGCTGTGATGTTGTTAATTTTAAAATTGCATTGTCAACATCTAAACCCTTAGGACCTTTGTCGAATGTGTCGCGCAAATCAAAATCTCCCGTAATTGTAACGGTTCCCAAAAGGGGATACAGGCCCTCTTCTGCTGGGGCCTTCACTTCCTTCTGGGGTTTGTCCAATTTGTCTTTCATTTTAAGAATGGCATGTTTAAAGTTCTGTCTGTAAATCTTTCCTTCATTCCTGAATAAGTCCAGGATCTGAATTTCTTTTTCTCTTTTCTGCTGTCTTTTCTTAGATCCATCTGCTTTATGATCCTGAATTCTCAACTCCAAATTATCGCACGCCACTACGTCAAAAGTGCCTTCAGATGGCCACGGATTGCATAGTTTTCTCGTCCGTTTTGACCACTTCTCTGACATGTGCTTTATTTCTTTTGCTAAAGCAGGATTCTTCGCTGCCAAAATTCCTGCTGGCGTGACAGACATTTTGAAGTTTCAGTGACACTATTATTCCTTTGATTAGTTGACTAGTTTGTTTATTTATAATCTCCTGAAAATAACACAAGAATTGAAAGTTGAAACAGATACTGGTGACATATGATGCTGTGGTCTTGAGTAATCTGTTGTTGCTCTGTTTACACAAATGTTGAACAATTTATCTTCTTATTGTAAATGCCTTAAAATCAAATCTCTTCTGATGTAACACTAAAGTAAAGTTAGTTCAAAAAGCTTTAGTTATTGTTGAAAGAAAAACTTAATGCCTGAAAGTTTTTATAGGTGAACCTTTTAAATCTGGATTCAATATGTATTATTTTCCCTTTTTTCTTTTTTTTTTTTCCTCAGCAGCTGTGCAGTGGCAGGCTAAAAATAGCCTTATGCTGAATCTCAAGCTTGTGTGTGAGCAAAACTCAGCCCACAGGGTGGGGTTTCTCTACGCCCTCTGGCTCACCAACCTATCCACACACAGAGGTGGAGTCAGAGGCGGGATCGCCTCTGTACTTCTGTGTCTGTGCGTGTGTATGGAGAGGACAGCTTGTAGGTGGAGCTTTGCGCTTCTGGACTGGCCCCTCTGCTCAGTCTAAACTTGGGTCTGACAGCTCAGGGTGTCTACGGAGAAACGAACACGCTGACGACACCCAAGAGCATTCAGCCTTCAGATTTTAGCAACTCTCATACAGCTTTATAGCATCACAACACAGGAAAAAGTCAACCACAAGAGAGACCGAATCAGCAGAAGAAGAATCAGCTTCTCTCCAGTTCATCCAAGCAACAGCCCAAACAAGATCAGAGTATTTGACCTTTCACGAGTAAAACAACCACACACAGCAAAGCTTTCACACTTGCATAGAGATAAGAAAAACACACTTCAAAGCAATTTGACACCGAAGCATCATTTTATGCCACACACTCAACACGCATAAACATTATTATTTATTTATTAATCATAATCTATATTTCTCATATTTCACATTACCCAGCTGGTAAAAGTAGTTATCATGCTTGTGCACTTCAGCATATATTTTTATTTATATATATGTCACTCTAAAACTAATTATTTTAACTTCTGGTTTTCTGTTTAAAGACTAATCAGAACAAGATCACAGACTTTGAAATTTGTATAACATTAAACATCAAAATTTGGCACTGCAGTGAACAATATTGATCTGTATTACTCCTTTGTTTTTCTTTTTTCCTCTAATTCTCTGGCGCCTGACACACCTTCTCAACTCACGCACCCACTTCTCAACTCGCACACACTCTTATCTCCTCCACACACACACGCTTATCTCACACGCCTGTCCCACCCACAAAACTTCTCTCACAAACACACTCACACAAACAAACAATTTCTGAGCTCTAGAGTTGTTTACAGCCACTTTGCTGCAAACTCTGACGTCAAACATATCTTTGCCAAAAACTCATGAAATTTACCAATCCCCGAGGATTCAACCGAATTACTGGCAAGCTTATCTGTCACAACTTCAGCGCTTTTTCTCAGATCCCAATCTTATCCCGGCCTCACCGGGGCATACTGGATCTCAATTGTCGACCTCGTTCACTTGTCCTCACTGGACTTTAATCAGCTGTCAAATTCTATTCCAATTCTCGCTGTCCCAGCTTTTAATTTGTCACAAACTTTGTCCGTCATCAAAATGACTCAGCTGACTTCACACATGTGTGAATAATTTCACCGCTGCTCTGGACAAGCGCCTCTTCTTGTTATTATAACTTCTAATTTATGAGAAGGGCATGTTTTTTTTTTTTTTTTTTTTTTTTTTTTTCTCAGACCAGTTCTCAGTCCACGGAATAACTCCAAAATTCAACAAAAACTGTTCTTACCTAGGGCCCAGAAGTTTAAATTCCGTGGGCTGCGAAACGATCCGAAGAGCACACCTCTTCTCCACCTTCGTGGTCGCCAAATGTGGTTCTTTTTCCTTATCAAAAACAAGAAAGAGACAGGTTTTGTCCAAACTCAGCGGGGGGCATTTATTTACACAACTCATCCATACATCACCAACACTTCACAGGGGACAGCGTCCAGCTTCGATCTAAACACCTCGGCTGGAGATCCTTCTGCAAAAGCCCACTCTCCTACACCACGCAGCATCAGTTATACTATTCAACCCCCACCTCCCTTTTGATTCTGAGAAATGATGGGGTGCTACTTCCACATCCTAATATGGTCAAAAGTAGTTGAAACTTACATAAGCTGGGCAGATCAACATGTTTTTGGAGCATGTACTCAGCAGCTGGGCTGCCTGATAACCGGCTGGCATTGATGAGCAACATGTCAACATGCACGTACACAAAACACTGCTTTTAGCTCCTACAGTGCAGCGGTGAGTTTTTCATGGCTTTTATCAAACACAATTCCTTCTTTTTGGTTTAATGGCAGAGTGCATAAACAAACCATCTTGAGGGATCTTGTGATCTTGCGAGTCCACCGAAGAGCACCGTTAGGAAGGCTTGCCGCTGCCGAGATTCTCCCGGTGTGAAAAGGACCGCTTTGAAGTTCGCGAGTAAACCGTTCAGCTGCGGTTTTGCACCGAGTATCGAAATGAGTATCCAGTATGGATAAAGCATTTCTGATGAGTACGAGCATAAAATGAGTAAAAGTCATCAATATCTGTGGTCGTGCTGAAGGAAAATCCTCATTGAGTAACTCACAGAGGCCCCCCCGCTCCTACACACAAGACCATCTGACTCTGCAGTCCAATATCATCCAGCCAGCAGCAAAAAGGGGCATTTTGGTTAGTAAATGACAACGCACCCTTCTTCTAATTCGCTCCTGAATTGTTACTTCACATTCGGTCTCTATCAATATTTCAAAATAAGATGGTGAAAATCTTCAAGATAAAATTGTGATAATGAGGATTATTAAAAACAAACTATTGTACATTTTTCATTAAAGCAATGATTGTAATAATTGTGAAAGATTAACATTGTTTAAACACCCCTTTGCTGTTGGTGGAAATCTTTTTTTTTTAAATTTTTTTTACTTAATTTTCAGTGTCCACGGCTCCCGGGTCAGGGGGTTTAAGACTTTTGGTGTCTGCCTGATTTATCCCAGTGATTGCCTGGTGGGATCTGAGTCCCTGGGCTCTGTTGGGTCCCCGGCGGGACTGTTCGCCCCTGGTAGCTGGACTCGGCTGGCTTGGGGGTGGGAGGCTGCGGGGGGGCCTGTGGGTTTGTCGCTGATATCTCCCCGGACTCTGCTGGCTGCTGATTGCGCCGGGGGGGGGGGGGGGGGGGGGGGGGGGGGGGTGTCAATTCTCTGTGCCTCTGGGCTGGGGCTTTTCTGGTTACAGTCTCCCTGGGGTCCCTGCGCTCTGGGGCAGGTCCTGGATCTCTGGGACTTGGAGCTCCTTCCATCTCCTACACATCTTTGGGGGGCAGATCTGTGGTCCCTCCCACTCTTGGATGCTCCTAGAGAGAATCCTTACATATACAAGCGCGCGTACACACACAGGTGCTCACACGGTGCTCTCATAAGTATGGACTTGAGCATTTTCAACACATGTCTGAAGGCTGTGGTTGGCACTAAATGCACTGTGGTTTATTATCACATGATTGTTCAGTAAAACAATGTTGATTGTATATTTCCTCATAAGGCAAGCTCCTGTTGTATTGTTGTGTGTTGTTTTTCTCTTTCTGCAGGTCTAGAAGCAGACTCTTGTTCATCATTGTTTATTTTTGTGCCCCCCCCCCCCCCCCCCCCCCCCCCGTCTCTTCCGTTCTCTTTCACCTCTGTCTTCGTGTCTGGGTGAAATTATAAAGCATTCAAAAACAATAACAATAGAGTTTTAAGTATCAGGTGTGATGCTCCACCTGAGAGTGAATCTGTGAGGCTTGTCACCAGCATTCAGACATCAATTCTGTTTGCTTCACAGCCAGACAGGACACGGGGGAAAAAAAAGCTTTATTTTCATTTATTCACTTAAAAAAAACGATATACAAAACTAAATTATTGAAACCCAAAATGAAAAGGGGACAGAAAGAAGAAAAACATATGTTGTCTGCCCCTTTTAACTCTAATAATGCTAATACAAATGAAAAACAGAATAATTGTAAATGAACTTTAAACATAGTGATTGCTGGACTGATCAAGAAAATTTAAATTCATAAAGTAAAGCAAAAAAGAGGGGAAAAAACCCCAACTAAATTAACACAAAAGGAGAAGAATAATATTTACGTGCCTAGTACATACACATACATACAAACTTATATATGTAGACATATGCATACATAGACTTATTTTTTTCTCCTGTTTTCCCCCTTCCCTCTTTTTCTTCCCTCCCCCTCCCCCAACCCTCTTCCCTCACTTGTTTATAAAACAGATCTATTTGAGTTCAGCATTTTATTTTTAGTCAGTGTTTTAAAGTAAATATTGTTTTTGCATCTTTGATTTCTGTACTCAGCGTATTCCATATTTTTTCTCCATATATTGAGATACAATGTTTTTTACAATGTACCTATGCCTAGTTATTATAAATAATTCATGTCCTTTGAATTCATATTTACTTTGTCTTTTGTAAATCTTTTATTTCAACTTGCAGGGAGTTTTGTTTGCATTGTACATCAATGTTACGATATTGTAATCCACTAGGTCATATAATTTTAATATTTTTAATTTTATAACTAAGGGGTTGGATGGATCTCTGTAGCTATTTCTTGAAATGAGTTTTATTGCTTTTTTTTTGAAGGATGTAAATTGAATTAGTAAAGTTTAAATATGGTATAATCAGTTAATTATATAAGAAATATATTAAATAAATCTCCCAGAGCAAGGCCATGGAGGGCTTTAAAAGCAAATGAAATAATTTTAAAATCAATCCTAAAAGAAATGCCCATAGCAAAGCAAAATTGAAGATAAGATCTCATTTCTGTCACATTTACATCTCCTAGATACAAATAAGCACAAATTGAGACTGAAGTGGTTTTCTCATTCTTCTCAAATGTTTCTCCTGAGAAATAAATCTTACAGTGAGCACTGTGTGAAATCTCAAAATCCTCTTACAACTGTCTCTTTTCCTGATCTCAGATAAGTTAAAAATGAGACATGAAATGCACTCTCAAAAATGTCTCAATATGATATCCTTACTTCAAATCCCTATCTCAGTTATGTCTCAGTGAGCAATGCATGACGTCACTAAGTTAGATCAGTTTCATAACAAAATCAAATGCGCTCTCAAATGACACTAAATCCATTTATTTCTTGACAAAATACATTATCAATTCAATTGTGGTTTATATTTACATAATGTTCAACTTCCAAAACTTGTTGAATTCTTACATGTCATAACTTGTTAATTACAGTTTTAAGCTTTAAGTTAACATTTAAAAACTGTATAGCACATTAAGCCACAATGTGCTCAAGATATCTTTTTTAATTCATGAAATTTCTAGATATTTACATTGCATTGTCAATTTAATTAACAGTTATGTAAACATATAAATGAAAATGGTTGCTTTTTACAGAAGTCACAGCGAAGTTGTGTTATACAGAACAGTAAAAATACAGAGGTCAATGTTGTTATTGGTCAGTTTTGGTCTTAATGGTTAAAACCTTTCAAGTGTATTTGGTAAATGAGCTACAAACACTATGCCAGGCATAGATGTCAAGGTAAGCAACTTTACCCAAAATACAATCCAAGGGAACCACTGTTCTGACAGAAGTTTCCACAAGTGGAACAACATGACTGCATGTACCATTCGTTCTACTATCTTGCAGCAAAGAAAAACCTGCATCTTTGAATTCATGAACAAGAACCCATTTGTCACAGGATTGTTCCGTGATAAAGAAGAAATCTATCTTTCCATATTTTATCTGTCCTTCACTAGAAAAAACAACTGTGAAATTGTTTCTTCTATTGCCTTTCCCATAGTGTTTTGATGTGAGATAATTCCTCTTAACTTGTGCCCTGTGAAAGACCCTTACTGTTTTAGAATTGATGCAGTGACCAGCACATCTTTCCAAAGCAGAGTGGTGAACTGTGTCCAGTTGAAGTTTATTAGATGCTCCATATAGTTTAGTCCTACACAAATCATGGTTTTCCACACAGAAACTATCATCTTTGGTCATATGTATGTAAAATTCAGCTATGGCATCATCATACGTCCAATCCCCCACATCTTCCTCAAATGAATGAGATGGAGCATACTCAGCATTGCTATGTAGTTCGGTTATTAGGTCATCAGGAGGATCTCTGATGACTGATGTGGAAGTTGGTTCTTCACAGTCTTTGACAGAGTCAATAGTTGAAACAATCTCTTGTACCACGCTTTGTGCTGGTAAAAAATAAAATAAAACACAAATAATTAATGTCACAATGCAAATCTTACGTAGTCTCAGCCTGTGCATCCAATTCTTATACTAGCTGAATCTACCCATTGACAAAAAATACTGTGCATCCTTGGATGAAGAGACAGGCAGACAAAAGAGGATGAGTGTACCTGGCAATTGGTGAGAGACTTGATAGTTCAGAGAGTGGGGCACATCCTGCATGGATATCTGGTGGTTGGATAGGTTCCTTTTCAAGTGTAGTGTTTTGGTCTCCTCCAGGAGGCAAACCCTTCTGCTGTGCTTCCCTACCTTTTGACAGTGAAGAGGACATATGAATAAATCATACCTTTATCTGAATCAGGATTCACTAGAAATTATTTAAAGATTATTAAAATACTACTAATGGGGTGTGTATTTTTTTTTCTTCCACATCTTGATCACATTGTATCAGTTTATGTTTACATCTGTGTGTTCTTGATAACACATAATACACATCCTTGAATTCCACTCATCAAAACCTGGGAGTGAGCGACATTAACAGTACTTGGTAGAAACAATATAAACTTAGCCAACAATGGAGATTGTCTCTACAGGCATACCACAATAGCAAATTTGTATAATGTAATCAAGTTGTGCTTATTGGTACCAAGTGCTAAAGAAGGATAAAAAGGATGTTATGTGTTCATAGTTAAGCCTAATTTATACTTCTCCATCTGCAAAGGGACGGATGCACGCAACGCCAGTATTCGTCCTTTCGAGGGCTCTCCAGCAGGCTCGCAAGAATGGATGGAGTCTAACTCTCTTTTCTAAACATTCATTCGACGAGACGGAGAATACAAGCTTATGATTGGTCAGAACGCTGCTGTTGTCAACTGCGCTGACATTGCACCCTCAAAATCATAAAGAAAGCTGAGGATATCTAGCGGCAGACAGGGAGAAGCTACAAGAATACCTCGCAGAAAAACTCTACAAATTTAAACGTTTATTCACCCATGAATGGAGTGAAAAGATGCACAGCAAGTGTTTTATTCGTGGGCGGGAATGACGGGAAATGTGGATTTAGAGGTGGCGAGCACATAAAGAGGTGGAGGAGGATAAGGGACAAATTTGTCCGTGTTATAAAGTCTGACATGACAGGACACCACAGAACAGCGCTTCGCCCTCTGGTGTCCTGGCAGGGAATTGTTTTGTAACAGTCCTCAGGAGATGGAAGTCTGAAGGCAAAACGTCTTCGTCTGTGCGTCTCTCCCTCGTGGAGGTGATGGAGACGTATGAATTAGGCTTTACTGCAGATCAAAAATAACACTGAATTTTTTTTTCAGTGATTTTTACTGATGGTCATAGCCTATTCAGTCAAATGTAAAATGACGGCCTAATCATCGCATATTCGGTAATATTTAATCTTAATTTGTTCTAATTAAAAGGCACACTATGCAACTTTTCCATATTTTTAAATAATTATCTATTCTGTAAAGCACTTAGAATTTCCTTTGTGTTTGAAATGTGCTATACAAATAAAGCTGCTTTGCCTTGCCTAGAGCCACTACAGGGTTAATGAAATGTCACTCAGATCCCACCACCCTCTGTAGACTTTATGACTATATCTTTATATTGATATAACTGGCCAAATTGCTATGATAGCGATTAGCCGCTATGCTAGCGACATGTTGCTCTGTCTCTAAGCGGTTATTACGTGTATTCTCACAAGTTTGCTCAATCTGAGAGCCTCTGAGTAAATGTGCTGCTCTAAACTTTGCATTTGGGTCCTGGTTTTTAATTATTTGGGGCCATTCATCACCAATGGAGTTCTGTTTATCCACTGTGCTTGTGCGGAGAGACGAGCCAAACCCCTCCCTCCCGTGTAATCGGGAAACATCTACGGACAGCCTGAGTGGCCAAATTACCTCAAACGTATTGTAAGGGTTTCAATAGCAAACTATAGGGGTACCGTTTTATTCATTTTTTCCACTCTGGTTCGCTATGCTAGTAAATACTCCGTTACGAGCGATTCTGTTAAAAAAGCTAAGAGTTTGTAAGGCGTGGGCTACGGCGACAGTTGTCTGAAAATAATACTAATAAAAGAGCAACCAGAGACTCTGAGTCATTACATTATAATCGCTGATATGAGGCAATACTGTTAGATTCCAGCCATGTTTGCCCTGATAACTAATAACTCCATGGTGCATGATCCATGTGATCTTCAGTAGATGCAATTACATCATCATAAATTTTGTTAAACATGATAGATTATTTTTCTCTGGACAAGAAATATACAATATTGTCCATCTCTAGAGGAAATTTAAAATTTTTACATTAATTATGAATATATAATTAAAGTGCCTGTGGGACATTTTATACACTTCTAGCTCTCAACTCACTAATAGGACAACAATGTCAACTTGAATGCCCTGACTGGAGCAAAGGCTGCAGCCACACAGTGACCTACACTAATTTTTAAAATATAAGGAGAAGGTCAAAACCTTCAAACCTAGTATTTATGAAAGGATCCTGCCCTTATGTTATTAACAGCTTTAACTTAAAAGGTGAAAGTTTAAAGAATACATGATTATATATCCCAAGATAACTTATATTTTGTTATTTACATGTGCTACTTAAATCCAGACACGTGTAAACAATATTTCCATGCAATTTTTTGACAAACTGTGGACTGTGTTCTATTTATTTATAGGACCTGTGAGTTGCAAAACAACTGTGCTCAGGACATCTGTCTTCTCTCTATTTGGGACTGGGTCCACGTGGCAGGGGTGAGGTGGTGCTCACTCCTCACCCCTGCCACGTGGACCCAAGGAATAAACCATCAACCCTGCTCAATGGTCAACTTTCCTCGCGGGGTCACCCATAGAGACAGTGGGATGTTTAAATATAATTTAAAGTTAAAGTCCCATTAGTTGTCACACACACTGATGTGTGTGCAAAATTTATTCTCTACATTTGACCCATCCCCTGGGGGAGCAGTGAGCTGCAGACAGAGCCGTGCTCAGGAACCATTTGGTGGTTTAACCCCCAACCCAACCCTTAATGCTGAGTGTCAAGCAGGGAGGCATTGGGTCTAAGTCTTTGTTATGATCTGATCAGGAATTGAACCCTAATTTCCCAGTCTCAGGGTGGACACTCTACCACTAGACCACTGAGCTAGTTATTTCACGCAGCTAGCACATTTAAAAGATGTTTAAAATAAATCCCAATCTAATCTAAAAAGTAAAAGATATGCACATTTCATAACTTACTTAAATATTGCTCATCAGTCTCCACATGAACATTAGTGGCTGCAAAAAGGGATGACTGCAGGGAGAAAAATAGGTTATTAATCTGCAGCAGATTTTTCTGTAACACATCTATGACAGGCTACTCACCAATTGTGAAATCCTTCTTGGTCGTTTATTTGAGCCATCTTCATTACTGGTCCTCCTCCATCGTTTTCCAGGTTTTCGTCTGGTCATTTTGACACCCTAATCCTATATAAAAACAGACACAAGTTACTGGAATATACAGTGGAACTTTTTGCAAAAGTTAAAATATTTTATAATGAAGCATCAAGTCTTTGTTCAGTAAAGGGGTTTACATCTAATCAAATCTTTAATAAACAAAAATATACTTTCTAACAAGTGTCAATTCAGGTCTCTACAAGGTAGGGCTGGGCGATGTGGCCTAAAATCAATATCACAATATATTAAGGAGTTTACCTCAATAATGAAACGTTTAACCGTTTCAGCTCAGTCCACTTGCGTACCGTTTCAGTATATTTTTTTTCGTAAAATAATGCATTTTTATTGTGTGATTTAAGTGCAGCAGATGAAAGTTTCCAGGCGAGTTTCCGCACAGCCGCTGTATTTAGTGATGCATGATGGCTGCATGTGCCCGATCTCCGTTTAAGAAATGTGATCTGCTAATTCTGATTAACGCCTTTCAGAGCGGACCAAACCAGCTGGCTGTCGCTGCTACTGGAGCCTGTAAAGACGCTTAACGGAGTGTCGCGCTGCCCCTCTGTCCCTTCTCACACTGCAGGCACGCAGCGGCTAAATGTAAACAAACACATCAGCCAAACCTTTTCCCTGGAAAAACTGATGTAAAGTTTTCATCCTACAACAAAAAATGCTGAGGAAGCACATTATTTTATACAACTTTTAAAGAAGAAACTCTGGGCGGTGTGAGTTGAGTTTGTAAGGCTCGCTGCAGAAATAAAAACACGGACCATCAAAAGTCAAACACAACACTTGTTTGTATGAACGTGACCCTCATAGCTGCACAAATAACCTGTCAAATAATTAAAGACATCATGCTAGATCAGCAGCCTGTGATGACACCTCATTCTGCTCACTGTAGGAGCCACTTTAAATATTACATAAATAGATATAATAATAATATTCCTAAAATTGATCGAACCGAGCTCTTAAAAACACTGACCGAACTGATTAGGATTTTAGGGTACCAATACAACCCTATTAAGTAGTATTAACAGTCTGGACACCATTAAAAACAGCTTAAAACACTTTTAGTTAAAGCTGCTTTTACTAAAATATTTTGTTTTCTTGTATCTAATTGGAATTTGTAATCATCTTTCATTTGTTTTATGATATCTTACTTTGTTTAGTTTTAATAATTGTAAAATAAACGGTCTTGATCCTTTCCTACCATCATTTTCATCTCTCAAATAATATAAAAATTCACAATTTAATTTTCATAAATTTTTCTATTATATTTACTCTAAACAAGCTGGCCAGCGTGTCCAGCAACATAATAATGCCACAATTAAACGATTTCACTTAAAGTAGGAAGATTTTACCTGCTGTGGTCTGGTTCTGGAGTCTGACTCAGTCTCTGTGCAGAATTAAACAGAGACTGGCTGGCTATCAGACATGCTCCGAGATGCTCTCTACAGCTCCTCAGCGTGCTGATAGCGAGCTGCACTGATCATGGTGTCCACGTTTGAGACAACGCTCAGATGCGAATCTTGTTGTTACCTCCGCAGTCTCTGTGCATAACGTTTAAAATGTCTTCACACATGCATGCGTCGGGGTAATTACAGTCTGTCAGTATGACCAACAGCCTTAAGATTTCTCTATCAAAATAAACGGCCAAATACGATTACCGTGACTCCAGCCTACATTTAACCTTTTTGCCTTCTTGTGAAGGTTAGCATGGCAGCCCTTTACACAACAAGAGTGTACCATTTTCTGCAGTTTAACAAACTCACAACACAAAGCAACCAACGCTTCAGTTGTTTAGACATCTAGCTATCCCAACATGCAGCTGTACAGCACCCAATACGTCGCTATTGGAGCATTAAATGTTATTAGAAATAATATATAACTGTTTATTAAGACTAGGTAACTTCAGTAAGTAGGATAGAATGATCGAGAATGGTTGGGGGGGGGGGGGGGGTGGTATATGTAACGCTTTATGTATCAGTAAACATACATGCTTTAGCTAGGTGTGGCTAGGCATCTTAGATAGGTGATCGCGGACATGGTTGAATATATTTAGATCATTTTTATGCAACGCAGTGACGTTACTGTAGTAGAACGAATCCTACCTTGTATGTGTTTAAGAGCGCATAATTTAGGAAAACAAAAACAATTTACTTACTTTTAGTTGTTGTTCTTGCGCTGTGATGTTTCTCCCAAGTCAGGTCAGAGATCTATGTCAAATCTCGCGAGAGTATGTTGTTCTAGATTAGAATCCCGCCCTTTAGGGGACAGCATTATGTCACGTGACACTGGCCTCTAAAAGACCATAGCATGAAAACAGGTTTCAAGCGGTTTCGAGTGCGGGAAAGTCGGAGAGAAAAAAAAAGTGAGCAAGAGAGAACTGTCCGTTGGTCGGTCGTTGAAGCTTTACCTTTTGTTCCAGCAAGGTAAGAATCAAAAATATATATTAGTTACCATGGCATGTAACACAAATAACGTTGCAAAGATGTCAAATATTTTTCAGTTGAGAAGACGGAGAGGTGGATGGCGTTAGCATAAATCTTTGATAGTTAGCTTCCACAACTCACATTAATTTTGTGGCCTTGACATTAAAGGCTTCCTTCATGAAATTTGCTATTTTGCGCTGCTTCGTTTGCTCGTAACTCTGTGAGCTTTACACTAGAGTAATGATACTTATATAGTTTGAAAGATGAGAGTTTGGGCTTTAATATGAAGTACTATTATTTGAAAAGGACGAGTTAGCATTGTCGCTACTGTGTTTTTCTTGATATGAGTATTTAGCATATTTTATGTTCTCTTCATTTGGCGCCTTGTGATCACATGATTATGCAGAGCATTCTGGGATGTGCACAGAGACAGAAATTGTGGCGGACTTACAAGTGTAAACTAATGTGAAATGTGCAGATAAGGAGGGGATTTAGGTGAAAGTGTAAAACATGTCAAAATCCCAAGGATGCGGAATATACAGGGATAATAAAGACGTAAGGGACAGCTACATGTACAAAATCCACATTATGAACAATTTTGATCCATATGAAAGACCCAAGACTTGAGCGCTGAAAATAACTTGTTGCTGCAGTAGCTGTAACATAAGAAAAATACATCATGAACATGTTATAAACCGGAAAAAAACATGATTTTCATTGGAGTGGGTCATAAATATGTCTAAGAATTCCACAGTCATTTTACTCAGACCGTTGGACGTGGCATAGCTAACTGGCTGTGATAAGAAAAAGTGGAAGCTGAATTTATGTTTTAATTAACAGAATGGAAAACAAAAAAATGCCAGGCAAAAAAAGGTTATGGGTTCCAACCCAGAAAATGAAGGACCTGCAGCACTCCCCTCTGCTAAATGAACAATCTGGTAAGTGTCTAAATAATACTGTCAACTGTTAGTGTGTCTGTTATATAGGCTTTATGTTGTGCTGCAATAATCATTACATATATGATTTAAAAATTAGGGGTGCACCGATCAATCGGCATCGATGTCTTTGAGCAGGGGCTGATCAAAATCGGTCCATATTTCCATGTGAAAACAATTTTTATGGTAGGGCTTTGGCATGTGATATATAATTACATATTGGCTAACTGGATGCGCTAACTGATGACAGTCTTTGAAGAGCATGGAGGTCAGCTCTGTGCCAAATGCAGCAGCTCTTGCTGTAGAGCGCAGCATGTAGATGACAATGTGCTTGTAAAAAAACATGAGGTTACGCTATCCAGACCTAGTTTGGGTATAAAGAGTTGGATTATATGCAGAAAAACATCCTCGGTAAAATCTGCTGTGTGAGTCTTGTCTGTGCTTGTTAAAGAGCAAGTAACGCCCTAAATACACTTTTTTTTTTTTGCTGAGAACCTGTATAGATGAGTGTCTAATGGTGCTGTGCACATGTGTAATCATAAGTGTGGCAGTTAAGTGCAACTTACTTTAAATTTAATATTTCAGCCCAAAACCATAATTATATCTCCATCTTCAGGTTAAAAACTCTGCTCCACATGTATGTGGAACCAGCTGTGGCTGATGGCTAAGCTGAAAAACGTGTCGTTATCAGCAAATTACTACGTGGCTGCACTGCACTGGTCTCCAGGTGAGGCAGCTGCACCTCCACCTGGCTCAGCCACTCACCTGCCGATATGACACGTTGGCGCTCTGAGCCGCTTGTCTCTTTAAAAAAAATGCCCTCCTCCCCTTTTTCATGCGCCGGGTGGGGGGGGGGGGGGTCTACTACTGCCTCAGCGCTGCTCTCTCGGTCCACCAGGAGACACCTCTTTCAGAGGCGTTTTCCTAACAGAAAGTGTGGATGAAATACGTCTCCACCCGTGCATTGATCCTCGCTTTAATCTGGATTTCCCCAAATGCAGTTGTTTTTTTTTAATACATGATGAACACACAGGATTATGAAACATTTTGGACATCTCCTGTGATTTAGTTTGAACAAATTTCCCTAACAGTTCTTACCAGTTTCTCTGATTGATTAAGATGATCTAGCCTGAAATTAGCACCTCTCTCTTGCTCCGTGCTGCACTGTAGCACACTGCGGAGGGTCAGATTGGCGTGAATCAGCTGATCTGAGTGATGATAAATAAATGTCAAAACAAAAATCGAAATCAGCCACTCAGGTTTTTCTCAAGATTGGTGATTGGGCAAAAAACTGCATCGGTGCACCCCTACAAAAGTAACTGTGTAAGTTGTTGTGACTAAATAGAAAATGTCTTAGTTGCTTTCTTTCTTCCCCAGGGTGTCATGTATTTGTCAGATGGGAAGACGGTTATACTGGCAAAATCTTTACAGGCGTTGACATTTTGTCAAGAGATGAGGCTCCTGTGCAGCTGCAAGATCTTAGATCAGGAGATCATGTTTTAGCAAAGTGGTCAGATGGTAAATTTTATAGGGCCACTGTTGAATATATTTCAGGGGAGGATCATTCTAAGCTGCCAAAAAGCCACCAAACTTCACAGAAGTCCTTTTTGAAAATGTTAAAAGAGAATGTGCCATTACACTCATCAGAGTCCAACACCATTATAAGAAGCCCACTGTCTGAACATGGTGAGGAAATCCCAGCCATGAATGCATCACCTGACGCGGGGCATGCAACAAGCCGCAGCTCCGGTGGCCCATCATCCTACAGGTAGGCTTACAATAATAATTACAAAATCTTGATTAAGTTTAGTATTCAGGGTTTTTCCTGGCTCAAATTGAGGCAGAGGTGGTACCATCCTGACCATGCACCAGCACATGCGTACTCTGTGCATTTAATTAGCCTCACTTTTTGAAAGGCTAAATATTTTTCCGTTAAATGTTCTAATCTAAGCTTCTGTTGATTGATTGAATATTCCATTTCACAACATTTCAAATGAAACAAAACTGGTTTGCTGCTAAAAAATATGAAATAAAACAAAATTATCAGGCTGAAATAAGACTCTTATTATAAAACGCTCAATAATGTGCACTAGATTGGTGTTTAGTTCCCTTTTTCCATCTTATATTTGTAGTTAAATTATTTTTTAATATTTGACCTACATTTCAGTAATATTTTAGGTTTGTATTAATAACACTCATCTTAGTCAAAATAACACATAAATATATCCAGTAAAATATAATGCATGTCATTAACATGCATTTGTATTGGAAATGGTAATAACATTTAATTTATGCTGCTAACAATGTAATGGTGGCATGTCTATTATGTACAGGTTGGCAATAATCCAGTTTAAATTATGTTCAAAGATAGAAGCATTTGTGAATTATATATTACAACAGCTTGCCGTACATCCGGCACCAGCAGTAATGTGACTCGTATCTGCAGCGGTTCTGATCCGTAGCGCTGCAGGATGCAGAATAAACAGGATGGTGGGGACTTTTCATCCACTTGTAGAGTTTAGTCTTTCTTAGTTTTACCATCATCATATGTTTTTCTGTGCGTCACTTGATCGTGAGACTGATCCCAAACTTTGGACCGGTTCTGCCTTTGCTGGTTCCTTTATTTTCCTCCACTGCATCCAGATGACCACACTGTGTGCCAGTAAAATGCATTTTTCTTACACGTAACTTCCTTTTTTTCAAGAAAGTTCTGGGGAAAATAGTAATTCAAAGATGTTGCACCAGTGCTACATTTAAAAGTAGACAGACACGCACAGACAGTTATTTTCATCGGACTGTACAGCCCTGCTCTGATTTGGAAGAGCCTGGGGGAAAATCAGGACGTTAATAGCACCAACCATAGATATGTACCACCAACTAGCGAGAAAAGCCATTTTTGATTTTTTTCTGTAGTGGTGTTTGCACTTTTCGGTGCACCGCTGCTGATACAGCGCCCTATAGTGACGCAACGCTGCAACTGCAGTTAAAATAACATCCATAAAGTTGGGGGCAGAGTGAAATCAGGCTGGGGCGGTCCAAAATTTGCTGGAGGCGGCCGCCACGCAAATTTGAATGCAGGAAAAACCCTGGTATTGAAATGTTGTTACGGCTTTACCTGTCCAACCTGGGTTGTAACAAATGTTCTGTGTCTAAGTATAAAACGATTATTTTATAGGTAATTCTGCCAGTTTTTTGTAATCATTTGCCATGTGTCTTTGTGTTTACTGAAATGTAATTTATGGTTCAATATAAATTTATGACAGCTCCAACACCATCAATACATCACCCTACGGAGACCATACACCCAGCCCATCACCAAAAGGCACGGACACTTCTCGTCCATCGCCCTACGGAGTCCATACAGCCAGCACATCATCGTATGGCCTTATCCACACCTCAGGTCCACCTCCCTATGGAGACCGTACACTCAACCCATCACTATATGGCCTCAACACTTCTCGTCCATCTCCCTTTGGCAGCTATACACCCAGCCCATTACTGTATGGCCTCAATACCTCAAGTCCATCTTCCAACAGAGGCCACTTACTCAGCACGCAACTATATGGCCATGCCAACCCAGGTCCATCACTCTATGGAGGCCAAACATCCAGCCCATCACTATATGACCTTGACACCCCTGGCCCTTCACCTGCAGCTGGTTTGCCAGGTAGTGGGGTCAGTCTATCTGACAGTGGAAAAGCATCTGACCAGCCACAAGACAGGAGAGATTCAGGCAGCTCATCTGATCAGGGCAACATTCCTCCTGGTCGCCAGGAACAAAATGCATGGACACCATGTGATAGATGTAAGGGGGAGGTTGAAAGAATTCTACAACAAAAGAGAAAGATCGATGAAGTCCTCTCAAGAATAGGCAAGTTATTTTTTTTTTTCCAATTTGTTCATGATGTTATTTTTTTCTTATAACGTATCAGTGATTGGAAATTGAACACTTTATGTATTTGAATTATCTTTTTAAAAAGACAGAAAAATATGCTATTGCATTACACCTGGTGTGCGGCCCAGGGGCCATTTGCGGCCCTGGGAATGATTTTGCATGGCCCTTACTAGCATTTTTAGAATTATGCAATTAAGTCTGTTTAATATTCTATGTTCTATGTGCTGCTGACCTCTACTTGGGACGTTGTGGTTCGGTGGGCAGAATACTTCGAAGACCTCCTCAATCCCACCGACACATCTCCCAGTGAGGAAGCAGAGTCTGGGGACTTTGGGTTGGCCTCTCAAATCTCTGGTGCTGAGGTCACTGAGGTGGTTAACAACCTCCTCTGTGGCAAGGCTCCAGGGGTGGATGAGATCCACCCGGAGTTCCTTAAGGCTCTGAATGTTGTGGGGCTGTACTGGCTGATGTGTAGGGTTGGGCATTTAGCATCGATTGGAACCAGTTCCAACTGTTCATTTTTCCCGGAATCGCTCAACGTTTAATATTTCAATTCCTAGAATGTCGACCGGAAGAGGAATCCGCGGCCAATCTCCGTGAATAATAAACGTGATCTGCAAATGATATCACAATGATAGTTAACGTGATGAGCGGAACCAGGACCAAAATTCCAGGTGGGCCGGCTGAGGTCGGTGTTTTTAGTCGTCTCTTTGTTTTTTTCGGAACTGTGTCCAGTCATGATGTTGCAGCTCGGCGGGCAGGGACGACCACTGGAGTTATTTGCTCTTTAAGAGGCTTTTATTTCGTAGTTTTATCAATGAAACACACACACTGCTCCGTTCAAACTTCGTGCTTGGAGCTGCCGTGAGACTCTTCGAGAGATGTTCAAGGACACTACGTCAAAAGCAGTTCTCTGATACACCAAAGGTGCGTTCAGTGACAACTTGTAAATAAGACTTCTCTTAACAAAAACTGTTCACATGAACTAAACATGAAAAAAAAAAACTCAGATAGAAGTACTAACATTTATTTAGGAAAAGGATGTGTTTTGCATCTCCTTTGATGGAGTTTGGTGGACTGCCTCGTTGACCGACATCTGTAGCAGTGAGTACCGTCATGGCTTGCCAGGCTAGAAGAAACTGAATCGATACCATCACGCAGGTATCTAGTAAATACTCAATACCAACGTTAGATCAATACTATCGATATTTTAGATCAATCCGCCCAGCCCTAGTGAAAAGTGACCATTTGTGTACAGACACCTCCATGCTGCAGCAGCATTCAGTCCAAACAGAAAGTTAAATGTAGCCGCTATCGATAACTGTTAACTCAAAATACTCGACGACGTCGTCTCATTCCAAAAGCTTTATTCCGCCGCCATTTTCTCCCCGCACACCCAACAACAACTCCCGGGCTAACAGAACTCACGCGATATAACAGAAAATAACAAGTTAACAATCTCCCTCTTTATTTTTAAAAATAAATTAAAAGTATAAACACATCCCTGTAAACATTTGTATATGTATGTGTATATATATATTCATATAAACAAAAAAAAAAACATTTCAACGCGCTTTGCTTTACTTAAAGCAAACTATCATAGCACACAATAAACAATAGTGCATTTTAATGCAAAGACAACTTCGTAAACAAAGGATTACAGTATCCAGAGTCCTTGATCTAGTGCCTTTAGAAGGGTCAAAGGTGATAAGTTAACATAACAATCTAACAGATTTTAAACATTAAAACTCAACAGAAATGGTTCAGAAGGGAAATTAAAAATTTCACAACTTTGTGTGTGATTTATAATTGTTATTACTATTATTATTATTAATATTATTATTAATTATTTATTGTGGCAGAAGCTGGTGTGGTCCACCAAGGAGAAGCTGCTCTAGCATGATGAATTTAATTATTCTACAGGTTATTGTTCAGCCTTCTGACGCTCACACACACGAGTGTTAGTGAGCGACTGCTGAAGCTCCGTGTGTGTTTTTATTTCTGCAGTGAGACAAACTCACCTCACACCATCCAGAGTTTGTTCTTTAAAGCTTCTATTAAATCCACCGTGTTGACGTCTTTTAACACGTTTCCTCTACACTGCAGGAGTTAAAGTTTACATCACGGAGTAAAAGTTCAGCAGACGTGTTTGTTTATATCTGGGTGATGGGAGGGGGACTCGGTGCTGCACACAGACAGCTGGTGTGATCAGCTCTGAAAAGCGTTGATCACAATTTGCAGATCACGTTTATTTTTCTAGGAGATCGGCCGCGGATTCCTCTTCTGGTCGGTATTCTAGGAATCGAAATAATAAACTTTGAAAAATTCCGGGAGAAACTTAACAGTTGGTCCCGGTTCCAATCGATGCCCAACCCTAGAACTAACATAGCTAACTAACTAAATTAAGTTAAAAAAATGTTTAAGTCCTTTTCTTGAGGAGTACTTGTTGATTGTAAGCAGCAATAGACAGCTTATTAGCTTGACTCCCATATTCCATTCAGAACTGACAAAAGCTCCTCAGATGAGAAGCAAAACGTCTTCAAGAGTCCAAAAAAGTCCTGGTCCTTTAATGTGAACACTTTTGGGTCGTGTAGTCATTTATTTGGTTGTTTTAAATTGCCTGCCAATAAAGCTTTGTAACAATTTTAAAGAGTATCATGACATTTTCTCACCCTTGCATTGTTTCTATACCTCTCCTTCTCAGATCCAGATCAGCTCGGAGAGCTTCAGACTCTTTGTGATCTCATTGGAGTAAGGCATCGTGACAGCCCATCCTCTCCATTAGGACAGCAGGAGCTCTTTCCAGGGAGTGGTGTGTTCATCTCATCGTTCCGCCTTGCTGCCATGAATCAAGCATCCAAACCACATAGCATGCGCCTGTTTCATGCACTTTTTGATCATTTATTTACTGTCGAGGAGTGTCAAAATGCAGTCCCCTTTGGTCGCCCTGGCAATAACCCCTCTGGAAAGGAAGGAAAGCGGGTCCTGGACCATAAAAAAGTGGATGCAATCCTTAGTAAGTGTTTTTCAAAATTAGGTTTAAAGGCCAAGGTACTGTGGATAATGATTATATTCAGTCTCCAATTGAGCAATATCACACTCGAGGTCATGCGTTGTTGCTGAATATCAGCACTGGTGTGATCATCTACGGCACTCAGCCTGCGGCCTCGTGCCTACAACCAAATCACGCCAGTGCTGATATTCAGCAACAACGCATGACCTCGAGTGTGATATTGCTTTTATACAACAGTTCTACCTGCTCATTTTTTATAACAATAAGCAACAACAGATTATGATTTGTTCATTTATTTAATCATTTATCAGGCTATGCCAACACAAATAGTACCAACACAAAACGGAGACTCAGACAAGGCTGTTGCTAGGCGACAAACATTTTCTACAATAACTGTTAGAACGGGTGTGCACAGTGGAGTGATACTGTTTGTGAACAGTCCCAGTGCTGTTATAGTCCAATATCAACTCTTGAAGTCTCTTGACCAGTCAAGTCACTCGGTCGGAACTAACTGTTGTATAATGGTAGATAATGTCACCTCGGTCAGAAATGTAGAAATATTGTGTTTCAAGCTGTTTTTTTACATTTATCAAAAAAAAAAACTAATCAACCGTGACGTCACTAAATGCGCCAGCTAGTTTGACTAAATAGCTGTATAAGACCCCAAATAATATCAAATCACCTCCAAGACTCTCCAAACTAACGGGAATAGTGCTTCTGATTCATAACACAGCATTGGAAAAATGAAAACGTTTTGTGTCCTAATTTAGAACGCCGCCCTTTGGGTGCTTGGGCGACTCCCATTATATTGTTTTACATTATTTGGGAATTGATCTAATATCTCCTAGAAAACTCCAAATAGCACTAAAGTTGTCAGGGTGAGTAAATGAACAAATTGCATGCTAGAATTAAGGTCCAAGTTGCAAAAAAACAGTACACACCTTTTAAGTTTTTTCCAGTTAAGTATAACATACTTTATCCTCATCTGTGTTTCATATTTATGGCCTAATGAAATAAACATGCTGATTTTCACTTATTTTACCTGAAATAGATGTCACACTGTTATGTCCTTTTAACCTGAAGTGTGGTTGTGTTAGCTGTCTTTTTGTCTAATTACTCATGCCAGACTTTGATGTTCTTGTCTTATAGCCTATGTCCTGAGATGTGCCACTCTACCTGGTTGGGAACAAATTGAAGAGGCCAAGCTCAAGAAAGCCTTTGTCAACAAATGTAGGGCCAGAGCAGGTTCTAAGGAGTAGGATACTGCTATGATATACAGTATGTGGTCTGCTTTTTCTCTTATCCATTGTTGTTTTTTTCTTGTTAGTCATGGACCATAAGTGTTGAGACATTTCCTGCCAAGTAGGGTTGCAGGGATTACCTGGTTTGACTATTGACCACAAATGTCTCCAACGCGGCCTATAAAACAAAAAAGACAACAGCGCGACTTGCACCGACAAAAACAAAAGTGAAACTGAACATGCAGAACATTGACAAAAACCATTAGGACTGCTCCATTTCCAACTAGAAAGCGGTTGAAGTCTCCTGTGTAAGAATTTATCTAATATATCTGAAATATTCCCCACACGAGAGACTTTAACCACTTTCTAAATAGAAATGGAGCGATCCTGATGGTTGTTATCACTGTTCTGCTTTTGCTGCGTAAGCACATTCAGTTCCACTTTTATTTTTGTCCGTGCAAGTCGCGCTGTTGTCTTTTTGTTTTTTTATAGGCCGCATTTGAGAAGTTTGTACGGGGGGTTATCCGTGGTTAATAGTCAAACCGGTTAATTCCTGCAACCCTACTGCCAAATTAGTTTTGGGATTTGGTTGTACTCGCGTTATAGGCAGTATTTTCTCGTGTTTGTTTTCACATGGTCCAATACCAAGTGGATTTGTTCCAGGTTTCTCTGCAGGATTGTTTGTTGTTGACAGTCTGGAAGTATTGATAGTATGTCATTCTGATTGACCTTAGAATTATCTATCAGTTGTTAAAAAGTCAGGTGTAGTTTTTTTTAAAAATATATATTAATCCTTGTTTGTAAAGTTAACATGGTTAAGGCCTGACTTCAAAGCAAGGGGGTTAGTAGACAATGACATAACTTTTATTTTTGTATTGAATTTAATTTTTATCTTATTTATTTTATATTAATGTATTTTGTTGTAATGGTTTTAAGAAAAGTCAATACGCTGCTACCCAAATATGAATGGTGTTCTAATTGTGCTAACTAAATAAAGTGTTAAGCGCTTAAGTATTTTTGTATTTTTTACAGTCAGTTATAATCACTACAGACTTACAATTACATTCTTAAT
This sequence comes from Nothobranchius furzeri, assembly GCF_043380555.1. Lineage (NCBI taxonomy): Eukaryota > Metazoa > Chordata > Actinopteri > Cyprinodontiformes > Nothobranchiidae > Nothobranchius > Nothobranchius furzeri. Next base: position 30,498,939 of record NC_091747.1, on the reverse strand, counting down.
TTCTTAAATTTCTCAAATATGGCTCAGATGGTTCTCATAGATGGCTTTGGTAAAATAATTAAGAGAAATAATGAAGACACGGAAGAGACATTGGACACACAATGATGAGATCTCATTTAGGGCTCATTCTTCTCAGATTTGTCTCATAAATTTCTCAGATTCATCTCATGTTATTCTCCTTAATCCCCTTTTAAAATAACAGACGTAATTGAGATCAGAACCATACCATTATGAGATCTCTTCTGTTTATCCCAGTTCTAAAGTATTGCTCAAACAGGTCTCTCAACTCAACCTCATTTGTCTTACTGATGTCTTTTCTCTTTTCTCTTTTTAGCTTATATCTTGCTCCTAAGGGACCCTTAGGAGAAATTATTCAGAAACAAATGATCACAGAATGAAACACACAAGAGATTCTCAAAATAATCTCAAGAGATGAGATTGAACAACTGATGAGCAACACATTTTTTCCTATGGGTGGGCAACCAGTGGAGTGAGGCTAAAACCGGGTTCATGTGCTCATATTCATGAGTTCTGGTTAAGAAACATGCAGCAGCATTTTGCACCCGCTGCTGGAGTCCAATAGCAGATGCACTGACCACTGCATACAGTGCAGTGCAATAGTCCAGACGAGTGGTGACAAAAGCGTGAATTACTGTTTCTAAAAGCTGCTTGGAAAGAGCGGGTTTTATTTTAACAAGTTGCCTCAGTTGAACAAAAGCTGAATTTAACCACTGATGTGATCTGGGTGTCAAATTTAAGGTCACAATGTACTTTCACACCCAGGTTTGTGATGAGCTGCTTGTTGTTCTGGGCCTGGTAACCTAAATCAACACTGGGGATCTCAGTGGACCTGCTAGAACTGCCAAAAATTATTACCTCCATTTTCTCGTCACTGAGATTTAGAAAGTTTACTGAATAAGTTGTTTGCACTAATCCAGGATGACACAGAGGTTCTACCGGTCCACGGAGGACTGTTGAAATGTGGGGATCACCTTTTAGATTGTGTGTGTGTGTGTGTGTGTGTGTGTGTGTGTGTGTGTGTGTGTGTGTGTGTGTGCGTGTGTGTGCGTGTGTGTGTGTGCGCGCATGCGTGTGCGTGTGTGTGTGTGTGTGTGTGTGTGCTCTGTCTTCTCCATCCCCAGTGAGTCGTGGAGGATGACTGCTTATACTGAGCCAGGATCCTCTGGAGGTTTCTTCCTGTTAAAAGGGAGTTTTCCTCTCCACTGTCGCTGCATGCTTGCTTAGTATGGGGATTGCTGTAAAGACTCTGACACTAGTCGGTGACTTGATGTAACCTGCTGGGTTCCTTTTATAGGAAACTTTTTACTGATTGGCTTAATGAACTGACCTGTATTGGAATGATTACTGTGTGAAGTGTCTTGAGGCGACTCTTGTGGTGACTTGGCGCTCTATAAATAAACTGAACTGAATAAAATTGAACTGGCTTTGGATCTCAAAGCTGTTGTGAATAATCTAACACATGCAGAGGCAAAACTTGGAAGTGCTTTTGATGAGCCATTGGGACCTAGTTCACACTTTGAATATTTCATGGGCAACACTGCCACCTGCTGCCTCAAATGCAGACATCCTGCTATCAGATCAGATTTCCATTACATAGAGTTAAACTTTTTAAACAGTAAAAGCATGCAGTGTTTTTTGAATGCACCAGTTAACGTTAAATGAAAATTTTAGTTAAATATTATTGTTCGATTCAAATGAATCAAACACATGCATACTTTTCTCCTGTGGTGAATATGCCAAAGGTGGAGGCCCAGGGGCCATTTGTGGTGCTTGGAGTGGTTTGGTGTTGTCGCAGTTGTCTGACATTTTCTCTCCAGCAGGCTGCCGATACGGATTGATATGGAACTAGGATTGGGACAATATTCAGCGTAACTTGTGCCAAGTTTTGTAACTTCGAACATGTTTCATCACATGTAACTTTGGATTTGTAACTTGTAACTTTAGTTTTCTAACGTGTAATTCTCAATTCGTACTTGTATTTCTTGTTTTGTAACAGGACCATTGTATTTTGTAGATGTATTTTTTATTTTGTAAAATCAAACTTTTATTTTGTACATTTACTACTCATTTTGTAACATCAAACATTAATTCAGAAACATGAAACTTTCATGTTGTAACTAGCAGACTTCCAAATTGAATGGAGTTTGAATATTGTACAAGTTACGCTGAATATTGTCCCAATCCTAGTTCCATAGTTGACACGTTCTACCGTTTTTATGTCTGCCCAATACTACTGTAGACCTTTTTTGAGCAGCGCAAGAAATAAATAATCATCTGCAAACTACAGTTTCAGACATTTCAGTTGTTTATGGTCCTGAGGGCCCGCCCACTTCCCAGCAAACACTAAACACATTTTAAAATGAAGTATTACAATTAACAGCAGTAGGTAAAAAAACTAAAAGAATCAACAAAACTAACAATGTGGATGTAATCTGACGTGAAGAAAAGAACCAGGAGTGGTGAGTTAACTTCTAATAGCTTCAACTTCTGCATCACGGTCCTGCTTCCAGCAACAGGCTCGTTTCCTCTTCTGAAGCCTTCTTCCTGGACACGGGTGTGGCTGCAGACCCGGACACTGCAGGTTCACGCTTCTACAGTTGTTGAGATGGTGCCCCATTTCATAGTGATCCAAGATGGTTGACAATCAAAGAGTACATACTGAAGGTTAAACACATTATTTGTTTAATGGCATCAAAGTAAATTCTAAACTAAACGTGATTGTTGAGTTAAATCTGAAAACAAGTTAAGTTTAAAGTGATTTATGCTGTTTATCACATGTAGGCTAAGACAGTGGTTCCCAACCTTTTTCCCAAGGGACCCCGTTTTTTACCAGTAAAATTTTTGACGACCCCCCCCCCCCCCCCCCCCCGCTCCCATTCTCTCTTCCAGTACAAACCGTATTAAGAAATGATAAAATTGTTCAAGCACATTTTAATATGCCTTGATTCAATAGATAACAGTAATAGTAGGCTCCAGTACAGAACAAAGTCATTAACAAAACCAAACAGAGCATAATGTGCTTGACAGTTTGTATTACTTTTCTGAACACATTGTTTCTTGTAAACACTGATAAATCAATCATTCCTTTCAATAAACATTTGACACATAAAAAATACACTGAGCAAAATGCTCTTAAATGTGTATATTACTGTTTATACTAGATTATTTACTGTAAATGCTGTGATTAATCAACCAGTCCAATCTTTAATGAACTTTTGACACTTGAAAATAAAACAGTGAGCTGAGCAAAATGTTCTTAAAAGTGTGTTACTCTTTCTGTACTAATTATTTCCTGTCTTAATATCAGTAAACTTTTCACTCATGAAAAAAAATGTGAGCAAAATGTAGGCTATAAACAAGTAATAAATGAAGTTTTAACCCCTTAAAGTGGAGAGGTCCTGGCGACCCACTGAGAGGCTTTGGCGCCCCCTTGTGGGGGTCGGGACCCCCAGGTTAGGAACCACTGAGCTAAGCAAGGAGCCAGAGGTGTGGACTTTAATCACATTACTCGAGTCAGACTGAAGTCATTCATTTGATTACGTTAGACTTGATTTGAAAAAAAAAAAACATAAAATAAGTTGGAGTTCCATAATTATTTTGTTCTTATCCTGCACACAGAGTAGCAAAGATGACTAGTTTTTACCTTGTCTAGGTTAATTTCTGTAACTTGGTAAAACAGCTACAAGGGTATTATTTTAAATTTAGACAAAGGCCACCAGTAAAAACCTCCTATTAAATTGTTTTGACACAAAATCCCTAATACTTTACCACCATGGAGCTGAACACTCACAAAGGGAATGTCAGACTACACTTTATCTAGCTTGGTAATTTTATTAAGCTCAGCTTAATAAAATAAAGGTGTGGAGACAGTTCTCCACACCTTCATCTCCTCACGCTTAGACTACTGTAACTCTCTTTTCACGTGTCTGAGCAGAACCTCCCTAGCCTGGCAAGCCAGACTAAATAAATGTATTATTTAGTCTGGCCATGCTCCATTGACGGCTCTCGGTTGTGGGGTGGGTTCTACCGTTGTCTTTCGAATGATCTCCGCATTCCACTGGACAATGAATGTGACATACTCTTGTTTCACTCTGTTGCATCATCCCACCCACCAGGCATATAGAGTGCCTTGATTGGCCCACAAAGCAGATAAAGCTCTGTGATTTGTTCACTAAGCAGATAGAGCACTATGATTGGCCCACCATTATGGACCAATCACAGCTCTTTATGTGTTTGAAACCCCTCTAGAGAGTTGTGATTGGCTAGCCAGAGTCCTGGTAGGAGCTGTGGAGGTTCCAATGGAGCATGCCTAGACCATTCTTTGCAAAGCAAGAATTTGGTCTAGTTCACTAGGCTAGAACCTCCCTGAACGTCTACAAGTGGTTCAGAATGCTCGGCTTCTGACCAAGTCCTCCAAACACACCCACATCACCTCACTTCTCCTCCAGCTTCATTGGCTGCCAGTCAACTTCAGGGTTCATTTCAAGATCCTGGTTCTGGTCTATAGGGCCTTACATGGACAAGCACCATCTTACATTGGTGATCTTCTTAGTCCCTACACCCCCAGCAGGTCCCTGAGGTCCAGTGATCAAAGCCTACTGGATGTGTAGCACCAGGATAAAGGTCAAAGGTGACAGATCATTTGCTGCTGTGGCCCCCAGACTCTGGAACTCTCTCCCCCTGAGCCTGAGATCAGTGGACTCAGTGGTCTCCTTTAAAAAGCAGCTGAAGACTCACTTGTTCAAGCTTTGGCGTGACCTTCTTCACCACCCTTTCTTTCTGCTCTTTCTACCTATTCCGCCTTTACCAGGATCCACAGATTACCCCCTTTCCTATAAATGTCATCTCTCCCTTTCCTTACTTATTAATCACATTTATTTTTTTCATTTGTTGTCATTTGAAACATATTTTGAAACCTTAATTTTTTGTTTTTGTAAAGCGCCTTGTGATTTTTATTTTGAGAGGCACTATATAAAAGATTGTTTTCTTTTGTTCATTCTTTGATTTTAGGTTGTGTTGGTGTGTTTTCAAGTAGATAAATACATGGATGAATGAATGAAAAGTCACCCATCAATCTATCTGCACAACAGTAGACCTGGGCCTAAGCTGAGATCAGTGCTGGGCATAGACACCTACGAGTAGGGTTCAAACTACGAGGAAGCTAAGGGGAGCCTGGCTCACCTGAAAGGGTAACAGGTTTCCTGGAAGCCCTCAACATACAGTACACACTCAGGACGACTCCAAAAAAAGATCCTGGTTCTACTTATATTACATTATTTACGTGGAGGCTCTGGGGATTCTTTTGAGTTGAGAAGACACAGAGCGCATCACCTATCTTGTGCTCTGGCGGCGCAGCGCACTATTTTTTCCGGTCGGTAGATCCTTTTGAACTGCTTAGTTCCAAAGTAACTCATGAGGTAAAAATATAGGAAGCCAGGCATCAGTTTTTCTGCAGGATTGAGAGGAGATGCAGGAAGATTAGAAACAAACAGGACAGAAAAAAAGTCACATAAAAAACAAGAAAACGAAACAAAGTGTTTAAAAGGGAAAATGTAGGTAGATTTATCCCCACTGCACACTTTAACTACAGGCTGACACATTTGGGTTTTTGTAATGCCGATTTTTTAAAAATAATTTTCCTGCCAATGGCCGAAATCTACAGCCTGGCCTGCCAGACTCCTCCTATGTTTAATTCTTTTTTTTTTTTACCGTGTCCTGTCTGGCTGTGAAGCAAACAGAATTGATGTCTGAATGCTGGTAACAAGCCTTATAGATTTACTCTCAGGTGGAGCATCAAAGCGTCTGCTTTTCATGTCATGCCTGATACTTAAAACTTTATTGTTATTGTTTTTGAATGCTTTGTAATTCCGACCAGACACGGAGACAGAGGTGAAAGAGAAAGGAAAAGACAAAAGGTGGGGAGGGGGGTCCACAAAAATAAACAATAATGAACAAGAGTCTGCTTCTAGACCTGCAGAAAAAGAGAGAGCAGAAAAAAATGGGACACACAACAATACATCAGGAGCAAGCTATCACTGCGTCAACCTGATGATGAAATATAAAATCAAAATTTTTTTACTGAACAATCATGATAATAAATCATAGTGCATTTAGTGGCAACTACAGCCTTAAAACAAGTGTTGAATGTGCCCAAGTCCATACTTTTGAGAGCACCATGTGAGCACCTGTGTGTGTACACGCGCTTGTTTATGTAAGGTTTCTCTATAGGAGCGTCCAACAGAGAGTGTGAGGGACCACTGATCCACCCCACAAATATGCGTAGGAGACGGGGGGAGCTCCAAGTCCCAGAGATACAGGTGCTGCCCCAGAACACAGGAACACCAAGGAGACTGCAACCAGAAAGGCACCCGCCCCCCTCGAAAGGCACAGAGGATTGCCCCGGGGGGCCACAACCAGCAGCCGGCAGAGTCCCGGGAGATATCAGCAGCAAGCCCACAGGCCCGCCCACAGCCTCCCACCCCCTAGCCGGCCAAGGCTGGGACCCAGGGGCGACCACCCCCACCGGGGACCCAGCAGAGCCCAGGGACCCAGACCCCACCAGACAGCCACCGGGATTGATCAAGCAGACGCCAAAGATCTTAAACCTCCTGGCCCGGGAGCCACGAACACTCAGGCAGACCAAGGCACCACACCCCACACCAGGTGTGGCAGGGGGAGGGCCTCTATGTGTTTTTGTTATCAGTTTTGTTATCAATTTTGAGCCCCAAACACATTATTTCTGCTGTCTGTGGTGTCTACTAAGGATCTGAAGTGAGTATTGATAATATACTTTATCTTTTCTTAGTTCATCTGTAAGTTAAGCCACTTTTTACGTTGGTTTTAACCAGATGCTAGCTCACTAGCTAGCTGCTAAGCACGCCATTGTGCTAGCCTCAGGACAATGGTCTATTGTTCCAGAGAGACGTATTAAAAACTCATTTTAACATATTCATTTTTTATTCCATGTTACTGGACGGGCTAAACAAGTTCATTGTTCTGCCTGCTCCTTTTTCAGTGAAACGAATGGATTATATGATGTAACTCTGACTGAATAATTATCTAATTGAGTGTGTTTGATAACAAATTTCTTCCCAGTATACAGATCTGACATTTGTTTGTCAGCACAGGACAAATCAGATTCAATGTGCTTTCTGTCATGTGTTCTGTATTTTCCATCAAAAGAATGTTATCCAGGACAAATAATCAATAATGAGTTAAACACATGCTTTTAATTGTTTAATTTTTACATAAAATCTATATTTTTGTCTAAAAGCTATTTCTTTTTTTTCTTTCTTTCTTTCTTTTTAGATTGAAAACTACTGCATTGCATTACAAAGGAAGTGCTACACGGCCACATGCATCAACTGCAGCTGGTGAGATAAGACACACCATAGTGTACACAAAGTACACTGCAGACAAGGGATGTAAGAAAATATCAATATGGCAATATATCGCGATATATTTTTCCAGTGATATTGTATCGATGTTCTCAAACTGTGTCTCTAAAATATCGATATGGCAATATATCGTGATATTTTTTCCTGTGATATTACATCCATTTTCAAAAGCAGTGTATCTAATTTTTGGAAGAATTTACATGCAAACATTTGTGTATTTTCTTTGTTTTTGGTGCACTTTAAATGTCGACCGCTAGTTGGCAGCAGTGTGCATTGGGTTTTGTTTCCACCATTGAAATTTAAATCTCGCTATTATGGTTCAGATAACCCATGTTAAACATGTTAAGTATCAGTTTGGACTGTTTATTGAATATTCCTACAATAAATTCTGTCAAAAATACACATCCCTACTGCAGACCAATCCCACCTCATGTAGTTCATATGCTGTATAATAAACCCACAGTGATGGTTATGGATAAATATCTGTGCTAATGGTAATCTTTTTCCATTGTTTCCAGTTGACAAGCATATGGACCTATTGTTCGAGTCCGTGGTGGTGGAAGCTCTACCATATCAGGAGTCGGTGGTGGTGGATGCTCTATCATATCAGGAGTCTGACTACCTGTGCCTGAACCTCTGTGTCTAGTTCAAAAGACCTGAAAGACCTGCTGTAAGCAGTTACAGGCTAAGATTTTAAAAGAACCTGCAAGGTGAACAACACAACAGAATATAAATCTTTATTATTATTGTACGCTGTACAGCTAGAGTAAACTTGCATGCTCAGAAGCCACGTATGATTACATCGCCTACAGGTTGCCTGATGCTGAACTTCGGGCAGCTGCGTGTGACTGTACTCCCGTGGAGGAGTCGTTGTGTTGCTGTTAGGAGTTTGGGTCGGAGTCCTGGGTTTGTGTTCCCTTTAATCTCTTCATTAGCCTTGCTAGTCACCATTGCAGAGCACCATGGAGAGGCTTACCTGAAAACTCTTCTCATGGGGCAGACACATCCTCACACACCTGTAAACCCATCCTTGAATAAAAGCTGGTAGCTGGTCACTCATCAGTGTTTAACCCATATCTAGCCCAAGATTCTGCCGTTTTTCAAACTTACATTCTCATTTTCTATGCAGATCTATGGGAATTCTTTCCATGAAGCTCCTGATCACACAACCATACTGGCAGTCGGCTTACCCACTACCTTCTGCTCACCTGCTTGCAATTCATGCTGTCATTCTCCCAGACTTCTGGTTGTTTCTCCACCATTCTGCTGTCTCCCGTCTGCGCTACAACTTCAGACCGTAAGTACCTAAACTTTTCCTTTTGTAAGTCATTCTTTAGTCATTCTTTAAACGCTAAAACCTGTGGCTCCATCTCTGTGGCGTTTCTGAGTCTCTGTAAGCTACCTGCACAGTCTAAGAAAAACCTGACCTGTTGCCTCTTACTAACCTCTGCTCTTCCTCGCAGAAGCTTCTGGTTCCTGATCTCCAGCTGTTACCTCTTCAGTCATCTGTCAAACATTTTAATAAACTGTTTTTAGCTCATTTGTCTCCTGAGTTTCTCTGCATGAAGGTCAGGTTATTGCAAAAATCATGACATCAGCAATTACTTTGCACCACTCTGTTACACTTGAAATTAATATTGGCTGTTTATCTTTAAAAATACATTGAATGTCAAAGTGAATGAAAGGCATCCATTCAGCTTTCAGTGTCTAATGCAGGATTTTATGGACAGGCACCAAAAAAGGAAATTTATAAATTGAGATTTATTTACTAAATCAGGTAAACCATAATAAAATACTAATGTTTAAAGTCCGGAGGAGGGAGGAAGGCTTTATAGCAGGGGTGTTCAATTCTAGTCCTGGATGGCTGGTATCCAGCACGTTTTAGTTGTTTCCCTGCTCCAACACACTTGAATCAGTGGTTGAATTACCTGTGCAGCAGCTCTGCAGAATCCTGTTAATTATCTGCAGACTGAAATCAGGTGTGTTGAAACAGTTAAAACTAAAACGTGCTGGATACCGGCCCTCCAGGCCCAGAAGTAAATACCCTGCTTTATAGGCACAGAGAACTCCCATCATGATCCTGGAGACGGCACAAGGAGATGACGACATGAGTGTGCCCTCCCAGATCACACCAACACCACCTGACCACACGGAGGCATGCGTCTGTAAGAAAGAAAAACTGGTGATGTATGAGATCTAAACAAAAACTACGAACAAAATGAATTTTACAGTTGTTTAACCTGCTGAGCATCGCCTCCCCAAAGAGCTGCACAAAGGTGCAACTGGCTCAGAACCAGGGTGCTCCGTTATGCAGGTGGTCACCTCCTCCTGCTGACACCCGAGGATTAGCTACAACAAAGGGAAAACTGATATCAATAAGGAAATAATTAAATCAGAGCTAAAAGTTTAATTTTAGTGTGACGTTTGAGATTGTGTGAAATAAATGTGGACATTATGATTTTCTATTGTGGGGTCAGTACCTTGGGCGTTTCTCTGTAGCAACATTTTGTCTGGCTGACAATGAAGTAGAAAGTCACCAGTTGAGGCAGAGTTAGACTATATTACTCCAGCTAATCTACATGTAGCTAAACCAGACACTAGTCACCGGACTATAGTTACTATAGATTTTATTAGATTTAATGAAGGCATCAGCTGTGACATAGAAATTGGTGTGTGTTTATGTATGTCTTAAGTGTGACAGAAAAAGAAGAGGGTTGTAATTATTTCGATGCCAAACAAGCTTGTAAAATACAAATGCTTGTGGTGCATTACCTAGATCAGTACTTCCCAACTATCTTCAACCAGTACCTCACAAAATATACAATTTTGTTTTATCCATTGTTTACATTTAGTGTCCCACTTCCTCAAGTGCTTATGTGACATCTGTTTCACTTCAGAGATGTAAAAGTGGTATCAAATGTACTGTTCATACAAACTTAAGTAATAACAACATCAGACATGGATCTGATTTAGGGTGACAGAAAGCACATTGAATCTGATTTGTCCTGTTCTGACAAACAAATGTCAGATCTGTTTACTGGTAAGAAATGTATTATCAAACATACTCACTTAGATAATTATTCAGTCAGAGTTACATCATATAATCCATTCGTTTCACTGAAAAAGGAGCAGGCAGAACTATGAACTTGTTTAGCCCGTCCAAGTAACATGGAATAAAAATGAATATGTTAAGATGACTTTTTAATATGTCTCTCTGGAACAATAGACCATTGTCCAGAGGTTAGCACAATGGCTTGCTTAGCAGCTAGCTAGTGGGCTAACGTCTGGTTAAAACCAACTTCAAAAGTGGCTTAACTTATAGATGAACTAAGAAAAGATAAAGTATATTATCAATACTCACTTTAGATCCTTAGTAGACACCACAGACAGCAGAAATAACGTGTTTGGGGCTCAAAATTCATGTTGTTGACCGAGGTGGAAAAAAAAAGTTTTGGAGGCTACATCACTTCCGGGTCACTGAACTGTCACAAGAGAAACCACTGTCCTATGGGAGAGCACTTCTCAGAAGTCCCACCCACCCGAAAGGGTTGTGTCAGAATTGCAACCAAAAACTCAGGGATTGCAAAGGAGAAAGCCAGACAGTGTAAGTGCAAATCTGGTAGTGAGAGCAAAGCTGTGAGCAACGAGAATGAAACTAAGGAAATTGATAACAAAAACACATAGAGGCAAACAGAAAAAGGAAACATACTTTGTTACTCATTTTAAGAAGTTGATTCAGATAGTAAGTTTTACTTATGAAACTTTTTTTCCTTTTGTCAATATTTTTCTGTCAATTTCTTAATTTTTGTTTGACCGTCAAAATGTTTTTCTTGATCATTTTAAGAATCTGATTCAGATCGTAAGTTTTTCTTTTGAAACAATTTATTTTTCTCTCAATGTCTTAATATTTGTTTGATTTTCAAAGTGTTTTTCTTGATCCTATTGGCACAAATCTAATCCCACAGTAATCTCTTCAGCCATCGTCTGTTGGGGTAGTAGCATCAGAAGCAGGGACCTGAAAAGGCTCAACAGCCTAATAAAAAAGGCTGGTTCTGTTCCGGGGATGACTGTGGAACCACTGGAGGAGATAATGCAAAGAAGGATTCTCCAGAGAATCAAGAACATGATGGACAACCCTGAGCATTCTCTTCACAAGACTGTCCGACAACGGAAGAGTGTCTTCACTCAGAGGCTTCTTCAGTTTGGCTGCAACACTGACCGCTACTGGAGATCCTTCCTGCCAACAGCCATTGTAATATACAATAACTCTTTGATGACTTGATTATTATTATTATTCTGAGCTACTACAGCAATCAATTTCCCTCTGGGATTAATAAAGTATTTTTGAATTGAATTGAATGAGATAATAGAGGGTTAGGGTTAGAATCTTCAATAAAATAAGTCACAAAGTAAAGCACACAACCACATTGTAGTAAAAAATAAATTCTAAACTATACATAAAAACTGTGCAAACATTATACACAAAACTTAAAGGAATATTCCACTCAGAAGTAAAATTTTGTCTATTGTTAGCAAGCCCCCACAATGCGGGACAGAAATTGAGGCCAACGCGGAAGTGAAATAAATTGCACTTCCACCCTCATCCGCTGGGGGCTGGTGTCCGAAACGAGCAAATCCTTGACTCCCATGTTAAAAATACCAATTTCACAGCAGAAATAAATGTTTTTACAGCCTGGTTCCAAAACATGTTTTTGGTTTAATAGATCTAGTTTATAGTCATGACAAATCTAACTTCTGTTTAAGTGTCTTAAAAGCCTAAAATTCTGTATAATTAATGAGCATCAGACCCACGTGACCAAGGCCTCAGTCTGAGCCTCGGTCTCGCCTGAAAACTGTTCAGCGATTTGTAGTCTCTGAAATTAGACCAGTAGTTGTAGCGTTTGTGTATTATTTTTTGGATATTTTTTGTGCAGTTGTTGGACAAAATGACTTGCTGTGGTATTAATTGCACTAATAGAGCATCCAAGGAGTCTCCACTTCATTTTTTTCGGTAAGTAAAATTATATTTATGTATTTTAGGTCACTGCCGGTTTACACTAGCTGAGCTTATCAAAGTAGCTAGCTAACTACCATTTTAACATGTACTGATTAACCATGAAATTTAGATGTAATACGGTAAAATAATTAATAGGGTATATGTCGATGGGTGTACAACCAGTGCATTTAACATACAAATGGGTTGAAATATGACATGTTGGTGGAGCTCTTGGAGGGAGACTTGTGTGTTCCATTCTTCCACCCGGTTCTCCCTAGCGGTCAGCCCGGCGCATCTCTGACCGCTTCGGTGCCTGTCTGCCGTGCGGGCTGACCGCTTGTGGAGCGGACTCGGAGAGAGACCTGACCACAGAAATACTGCAACTCGGAGAGTTGGTTGATAGTGCTTGATGCCATTCTCCAGAAGTCTGCATGCCATCAGATAAACTCGCTCTTTATTTATATTTTTTGCATATTTGTAAAATAGTGGTGGTACATTTCAATGTCGATGGTTGTTAGATTTCCCAGAGTTAGACAAGTGAGAAAAAGGATTTATCCAGCTCAGTCATTCTCCTGATCTGGAAGCAGTACGTTTTGCTTTAGCTTAGCATAAAAGGAAGGTTCTACGCTAGAACCTTCCATTTACTTACATTGTTTTATGTCGGCAGATATGTTTGTTTGCATTTTTGCCGCTACGCTCCTACAGTTTGAGGGAAAGGAAGGGAGGGGGCAACACGATGCTGCGTTCAGGGTATCTCTAGGCTCCACAGTAGCAGCGGTGGACAGCTGGTTTGACCGGCTCTGAGAGACGATAATCAGCATTTACAGATCATGTTTTTTTAACAGACACTGGCTGCGGATTCTTCTAATGGTCGGCAGACTGGGCATCGAAAGTAGGAATCGAAACTTAAGACTTTGAACGATTCCAGGACAAATTATCGGCCGGCCTCTAGTTGCAACTTTACAAAGCAATAATTTATGAGCATATAATATTTATATACTTTATACAATTCAGATCACCTTCAAAACTCAGTCCCACACCCAGGGACGTTTTAAGGTATTTTGTGGGAAAAGTCAAGAATGAAAGGATCATATCTCCATTCCGTGGCATTTATAATCTCTTATTTTTACTGCAGAAAAATTTCCATCCATCGAACCTGCTTGTCCATGCAGGGTTGCGGGGGGTGGGGTGGGGGTGGGGGTCGCTGGTGGCTATCTCCAGCGGTCAGCGGACAATCAGGTGGGGTACACCCTGGACAGAGTACCAGTCCATCACAAGTCAACACAGAGACACACAGGACTAACAATCATGCGCGCACACACACACACACACACACACACACACACACACACACACACACACACACACACACACACACACACACACACACACAAGGACAATTTAGACAGAGCAATCAACCTTACAGTCATATTTTTGGACGTGGGAGGAAGCCGGAGTACCCGGAGAGAACCCACACATGCACAGGGAGAACATGCAATCTCCATGCAGAGAGACCCCAGGCTGGGAAGCGAACACAGGACCTTCTTGCTGCAAGGCAACAGCTCTAACCACTGCACCACTGTGCAGCCCCATGCAGAAATATTTGGCTACTGTAAATTCTGATTGGCTGGTAACTTCACAAAGTTACTAGCCACTTTGGCTAGTGAGCACAAAAGTTAATGTCAGACCTTGCTCAGAGACACGCTGTCATTTTTGTGCATTTGCCAGCCTTTTCTGGAACCACAGCCTTTTCCCTTCATAATTTCTCCGTTGTTTTTCCCTCCATCTAGATTGTGATAACTGCACACCGAGCAAAAGGGAGCAGGTGTCTTATATAATACCATCCCCAGAGCTGCATGTGTTAACGGGACGGTGGTTCAAACTCCCGACTTTTTATGCCAATTGCAGGAAGGACCAAAGTGCCTGGCGGCTGCAGAGTCACGTCTGTGCCTTCAATAGAAGCTTGAATCTGCAGCAGGCATAAATCAGCAGTTTCCAACTGAAAGGTTTATGATTGTTCAGCCAATGTAACGTGATTATGTACAGATCCTTCTCTCCCTTCCTGAAGAACGGTTCAAAGCGAAAAAATATTCAATTTTTGCTAATCTGCAGGGAATATCAACAAGAAAATTTTCAACAAAGTAGAAAAGAGCCATGAGAAATGCTGCTATGTTTGGTGTTTAGAAAGTCACTGCAGAAGGCCGAAAAGACATTAGGAACAGCTACAAAATCGCTGAGTTGGCAACACTAGCGTTGACTACCGGATTTGATGTCGATTGTTTTAGAATCGAGTGGTCGATGTCCTTCACACGTCGTAGCAGTCCTACTGTACACCGCTCATGTTGTATAGAAGCTTCTATGGTCAGTTCTGCCTGTGGTGTTTAGATGGAGTTTGGAATATTTGGAATTCAAATGATAAACACAAAGCTAAACCAGTTGGGAATAGACTTTCCCCCGCAGGGGGCGATGTCAGACTGCTGCAGGAGAGGAGACCAGCATGCTACATGCAGTGAGAGCAACATCAGAGGGCAAACATTTGGTTGTTTCGGAAAATGCACCTTGACTGAGTGGAAGCTAAAAGAAATAGAACCTGAAGGGGTTCAAGGGATCATATCCCCCCCCCAAAAAAAATCACTCATAAAAATAAGATTTATTTTTTTAGCTATGGAGACTGTTGGATCATCAATCAGGATTATTGTGTACCTCAGGGATTGGTGATAAAAGCTAGAACTTCTTCTCTGCTGTTCCACAAACCTAAAATAAAGCATTATATATATATAAACATCATGTCTGGTGACATTTGTTACCTTCATTAAGTCAAAGCCAAACAAGTTCCCTGGACGTTCTGGGTAACCCATGCGTGGCTTCAAAACGATTGGTTAATGTTTCTGATTGATATTATATACATGCGTCTATTGTATCTATCATACAAAAGTGAGATTTGCTTCTCTATTCTCACTAAAGCACTTTTTTCTGCAGGTTATACAGCAAAACTGAAAATTGTTTTTTATTGTATTTAATTAGGAATGGTCCCGTTGAGATTAAACACCTGTTTTACATGCGAGTCCTGGCCAAGAGGCAGCACAGCAGCTACACGAGTAAAACAAAAACTTCAGTTACACATCATGAATAACAGTTACAATGTAAAGAGTTCGACTGGAAGGCTCTCTCTGCACTTGAAAGCGTTTAGTGAAATGAATTCAGGTGAGTTTCAATCTTTTTGAAGCTTGCTCCATGTAGAAGGAGCTGAGTGAACAAAAGCTCTTTTCCCAGATGTGTGCCAGTGGCGTGTCCAGATCTTTTAAAATGGGGTGGCCCAGGTGAGGCACAACTTTGTGCATGGGTGGCACCAATGGTTATGCTTTTTTTGTTTTACCCCCAAGACTTTTGTGGACAATGAAAAGCCTATTTATTAGTGTGTTGGCACCTGGGGTGGCCAATCAGATTCCAAGGGTGGCATGTGCTACCCCAGGCCACTCCCTGGACACGCCCCTGATGTGTACGCACAAACGGGACCTCCAGCATTAAGCGATCATTCGAGCGCGGACAGTAAGATCCAGAATTCCTCCATGTGATTAAAATGCAGGTATACATGTTTGCTTTTGTTTACACACATTAGTACAATAAATACCACCACAAACAGAATATTTCATGCAAAGACTTTTATTTCTGATCAGTCTGCAGCATGGTCCAACGGTATTTGTGACCTTACTAAACACGGACCTCTACTGTGCCTTCATAAACAGCTCCGTCTTCACAATAATCTAAAAATACTGTATTGTCATTTAAATAGGCAGCATACCTTTTGAAAAGAAAATATATATGTACGAAATGTTTACTAGATAAACCATAATGTAACAAATGCATTCATGTTCAAATACATGTTTAGTGTGACTTCTTACAGGTTACATGCATCTACTGTAAATAAAAAGGGGAGAAGATGCCATAGTTACAAAAAAAGGCTGCACACATTTTTGTATGAAAATAGAAAATTTTAAAGTAAAATGTGCACCAGTTGTCTAGATTATGTTACAAAGAAACAGCGGTACAAAACTTCTATGATTATGACCAGATAAGTCATTACCTGGAGCACAGGTGTGCAGGTCTGGACGACTGGAAGCAGGACAAACACAAAACCTTCTGTCACTAGAGCTGCTTCCATGTAAATCTACTAACAGCTGATCTGGTTAAACAGGTGACACCAGTCTGAACGGGTACCTTTTAATTCCGTATCCAATGCATAGCATAACGTTGGGTTTGGTATACGTCCATCAGGTGTTTCTATTGCTACCACATCACTGATATGTCAGAGCGAATCACGTTCAGATCCTCTTCCACAGGAGCATTATTGCGTTACACTACTAGGCCTTTGCAGATTAGCACAAGACTAGTAGTTCTAGGTATTTTTCACCAGAAAATAAAAAGCTCAGTAGTTCCAGTGCTAAAAAACTTGATGTTGTTGCTTGTGTTGTTTTTAAGTCACTGACGTTGAGCTTTAGTAGTAAATTACCCACAAAGGACGGCTTCAACACTAATGAACCTGCACAGCGACGCACGACATCCTGGTAACAATATTCTCATTTTCTTTAGTTAGTACCGGATTTAACAGGACATTTCTCCTCCACGTGTGGAGCGTGTGAGGAGATTACTCGCTGTTGTCTAACGACACAGTGAAAAATCTCAGCAGTGCAAACCTGATATTTGTACCTAAAGTTTAAAGCTCTAAAGCAAACGGGTCTAGCTGCTGAAACAAACTTCCTAACAGACCCACGTCACAGACTCCCTGTACACGACAGCTATATTGCTCTTGAGTGAAACTATTCTAGACCACAGTGTTTCTCTTTGCCACCCAAACTCTCAGACTCTCACACCAGTAGAAGAATAAAGAGCAGGGTTATTATTGGCTATACACGAAGACTACAGGCTCAAAAATCTACACACACATATGAAAATATACATTTCAATTTAATGCTGACTTTGTTATTTTTTAAATAAATCTTATATTATTATTTACATTTATTGAAGGTTACTACTGATTGTAATGCAATACTGTTTAGTTACATTTCTTCTGTTTGCTTGTTGAATAAAAGCACTTTTACATTCATGTTTCAACACAGACGCTCTCGCAAGTGCAGCTGGGAGCAACCGCACCTTCCTTAAGCAACTTAGAAAAGAGGAAATCCACCTGGTCAGAAAAATAAAGGGAGGACAACAACCTGGGGAAACAGCGCCCAGCAGTAGCTTTTATAGGTTTTACAGCACTGGGACTGTGGCTTCTGAGAGGAGTGGTGTGTAAAGATCATCAAGGTCACAGCTGACTGAGCCATGAGGTGAGATGAACATCTTTGTTACTGGAAAAAGCCGTTAACTCGAGAAAGACCAATCCCCACAGCGGTCAGATGTTACACCTTCTCTACTCGGCTGGGGTCGTAAGAGTCTGATGAGAAAAAGAGGAGAGAAACCAGTCAGACTGATAGGACAGCTCTCGGAGTACAATCATGATTTGGGTCAGGCGTGTTCAGCAGCTCATAAAAAGTCACATTTACACGGCCTTAGAGCTCATTAGTTTAAAAGAAAATTAGCTGAATACATGGCGAGTGGCCTTCTAGTCAGTGCCGTGGGAACATATTTTCCTATGGGGGTGCTGCGATCAGCCACACACACATTTTTAACATGTTTATATAAATATATGTTTATATCCATCCATCCATTGTCTGAACCCGCTTTGTCCATGTGGGGTCGCGGGGGGGGGGGGGGGGGGGGGGGGGGGTGCCTATCTCCAGCGGTCAACGGGCAATCAGGCGGGGTACACCCTGGACAGAGAGCCAGTCCATCGCAGGGCAACACAGAGACACACAGGACAATCATGTGCACACACACACACACACCTAAGGACAATTTGGACAGACCAATCAACCTAACAGTCATGTGTCTGGACTGTGGGAGGAAGCCGGAGTACCCGGAGAGAACCCACGCATGCACAGGGAGAACATGCAAACTCCATGCAGAAAGATCCCAGGCCGGGAAGCGAACCCAGGACCTTCTTACTGCAAGGCAACAGCTCTAAGCACTGTGCCACTGCGCAGCCCTATATGTTTATATATAGAAGCTATTGCCTAGTAGTAGTCGTAACCACATGAAAACAAGGCCGTTGTTATTCTTGGTTTATTCAAAACAATCGCAGCTCAGTGCCATGAACAATCTGGGAAAAAACGCACAAACAAGCAAAACTTCCAGAATCCTCACGATGTTGTGTCCCTTGTCTCCTCGTCTCTTCCAGTCCAGGTTTTCTCCCTCCTCCTACGTGTCCTTGTGTTCCCTGACCCTTCCATACCACATCTCGCTAGTCTCAGGACCCTCGTTATCATTCAGGAGTTTTACGTTATGTCCTATCATCCGTCTTGCCATTTCTATTCCCCAGCTTTTTAGTGTTTAACCGTTTCAACTGGCTGCCTCCTGGATTACTGCATTTTGGCTTCTGTGGTTGTTTTATTTCATTTATGCTTTAATGAATCTGTGCATATATTTGCTGCAATGCTGTTTTCTATTGCCAATTATTGTAATTCAACTTGGATGTCAGTTCACTTCAGTTTAAATATGATGTAACATAATGCCCTTATTTCTCTTTGAGTGACTCACAGCAGTTTTATTGAATTTAATTTTATTTTGTAAATGGGTATGTATGTACATGTATGTTACATATATGTTTATTTATGCATGTGTGTGTATATATATACACATACTAACTAACTCTGCCTACTTATTCTATATTGGTTGTGTTGTAGGAGGACCTGCTCGAAAACAAGATGTTACATCTCAAGCAGTTTATCCTCCTGAAAAACATAAGTTAAATAAATAAATAAATATCACCCAACCCTGACAGAAGGAACTGACCAACATGGACCAAGCAATTAATCCAACTTATCAGCCAGCACCACATTCACCCAACATCCTCCAGAAAGGTCCAGAGGAAACTCCTTCACAGGCAAGGACTTAATCAGCGCCCACTGTTGATTAGAGGTGGGAAAAATGATCGATTCTAAGATGCATCGTGATTCAGCCGTGCATGATTCCGCATTGATGCAGCAACGTGACATAATGAGATTCTCTCCCTATGTCTATGTCGGGGGTCGTCAACCGCGGCTCTGGAGCCGTATGCGGCTCTTCCATCCATCTGATGCGGCTCTCTGTGCTTGTAAAATAATGAATGGATATTTAAATAAAATGCTTTATATTTTACTGCATTAATTTTACATCTGGATGCCAATTCTAAATGTAAAGATTGTCTGCGTAAACCTGAACAGGTCCAACCCGGTCTTACTGTGAGACCGGGTTGACGCGTCACGCTTGTGCGTAATCATATGCGCATTCTGAGCTGACGAGGATGTGAGATTCTGGGATTCTCCTCAGACGGCTCCTGGATGTGTGGCCAGACTGGACACAGGAACAAGCGCTATTCAGCCAAAGTTTCATAATCAGGGAGCATTTTCTAAGCGACAAGTCTCGCTTCAGTCGGAGGAATCTGCATGCGCCCTGGTTCTGCGACGTGCTCCAAGCCCCTCTCCACATCTTCAGCTCACTGTGCGCCGTACGTACGTGCTGACAGCGAGCTGCGCTGAGCTCAGTGTCCAGCTCAGATGGGAATCAAGTGATTTAGCTACATCTGCGATGTGCGAAACTAATAAAGTGTCAGTTCGTCTGCATGCGTCGGGGTCTTTCTATTCTTTCTCCGTCAAAATAAATAGTCAAAAACGGGAACTATCCGGTCAACACAACACAAGCCCTGCTTTTAACTGTTTTGTTTTCTTGTGAAAATAGATAAAATTTAACTTGGTTAACACCAGAGCCAGGCGCACTGCACCATTGTCTCCGTCACTGTAAATGAGGGAAAAACAAAATGATCAGATTCTTTTCTGACCTTCCCCACCTACAAAGTTTAATTACAACAATCAAACGTGACAGAGCCTGGATTTGTATTCTGAACAGTCTAAACATGTTTTAAAAAGAAACGTATGACAAAAGTGGCACCTGCTCAGTAAAACCACCAACAGGGTGAAAAATATCTAAATATTGTAGGCAGAGACGGGCTACAACTTCTGGATCCACTTTATATAAATCGTTTTATTGATTATCTTCTTATGAAAGATAACTTTGACGTACACGAGCGACCGGTACCGGCTGCTGTCTGAGGGTAGGCCCCGCCCACAACGCCGCGGCTGCTGCGGTGTTTTCTTTACTGTGGGAAACGGGTAATAATGGTTCTTTGATGGTAACAGGTTGCCGACCCCTGGTCTATGTCTATGCGAGGACAACAAAATTTTGAGGTTTTACAATTACTTCTGGGGGCAGAGTTGCAAAGACATGCGCACTGCGTTGTCCTAGAAGCAATTGGGACAGGGATGCAGGGCCAACATTACCAGTAATCAAAGATGTATCCGTTAAAATCGGATGTCTGGGCTAATTTCCGTTTTGGGATCCTGGATGTGAAAGAATCACTTAACACAGTATTTGTTTACTATTTTTAAGTTCAGTAATATTCTATCTTAAAGCTGCTCTACGGAAAACATTATTTTTTATATTATTTAAGTAATTATAGGCAGCACACTTTAAACATTATTGCTCACTATAGTGAATAGATGAATGTTCTGTTTTTCAGGGATTTCGAAATCAAAAAGAAATTGAAAATTATTCTACTGCTTTTATTAAGTAACGAAAATTTTTGTGTGAAGAATCGTGATGCATTTCAGACTCAAATCGAATCGTTAGGCAGATAATCGGAATCGGATCGAATCGTGAGGCAGGTAGAGATGCACACCACTACTGTTGATTGAATCCATCCTTCACCGATTATGAAAAAACTGGGCGCAGTGGATTTATCAATATTTTGAGTAACATCCTATGAGTCACATCCTATGAAGTCTGTGAAATTTTGGACTTTTGCTGAAGATCTGCTCACTGTTTTTGGTCTGGACTCACCTCCACCAACCATTCAAGCCAGCGCCTCCTCCTCACCCCTGGTGGGCTGTCACTTACTCTACATCTCAACCCAGATGTTGCCTCCTCCAGGCCACTGACCCAACAATGAGGCCTCTGGTCTTGTTGGTTCCACCACTCCTCCTCTGGTGGGATTGTCCTCTAAAAACCGCAGCCTGGTTCTGTCAGTGCCGCCCCATCTCTTCTGGTGGACCATTCTTCCACTCCTCCTACCATCGCCCCCACTGTGGTCCAGGTTGATGCTATTCCCTCTTGAGTGGGAAATTCTGCTTCTCCTACTTAACACTGACTACAATGCCGCTATCGGCAGGCTGCTCCTGAGGTCAGAGCTGAGCCTCCTGTCCTAGAGGCCCCTGCTCTGTCTTCCTGCCTGGAACAGCAGCCGACTTGTCGTGGGACCAGAACTGTACCGCCTAACCTAGAGGCTACTGCTCTTCCATCTACGATCCTGTCCAGAGGCCTCCCGAGGGTCCTAGTTTCCTGAGGCTCAGTCCACCACTGAATACTAAAATGAGTGCCCATCCTCAGGGTCACGGCAGCACATGCAATCCAGCAAAGAAAAAAACTTTGCCGTTGCGCAGACAAAAAATTGAACAGATATCTGACAAAGCTGTGCTGAAAGTGCAGCCCTAACACAAAAAGTGACAAAAAATGACCGATGTTCTCATGTTTGATAATAAACTAAAGCAATAGGGAGTCTTATCGTGCGTTTTAGTTGTCCTCGGAACTCGGAATTTCCGAGCAGGAAATGACTTAACAGACTTGTTTTGTGTTCCAGCTTCCAACTCTGAACAAATGGATGCCACCAGTGTTGTTGAGTACGAAACCAAAAGAGTTATGTAACCAAGTATGCTGCGCATCACACACACCCTTTGACAGTTGCCACATACAACCAGAAAAACATTACAAATCAAATGTAAATGCCAGGAAAGGTAAAAACCAATAACACCAGTCAATTTTGTCAGCAATGTTTTAAACAACGTAACTCTTCATAACAACAATAAACAACTTACCAGTGCTGTTACATAGCAAAAAGAAAGACAACAGACCATATAAATAAGAAAAAAATAAAGACGATAACTACTTCTTGGTAGCACTGGGAGCAGCCATCTTTAAATTTGGGAACTCGGGGGTCCTCTGAAACCTACGAGCTCGCAGCTCGGAATTCTGAGTTCATTGCGTCCTTTCCGGCTAACTTGTCTCAGAAAAACTAGTTCCGAGGACAACTGGAATGTTAACTCAAAATACAAGACGACGTCGTCTCATTCCAAAAGCTTTATTCCTGCGCCATTTTCTCCCCGCTCACACAACAAGAACACCCGGGCTTCCAGAACTCCCGCAATACAACAGGTACTCTCGTGATACAACAGATACCCTCGCGATACAACAGATACTCTCGCGATATAATAGCAAATAACAAGTTAACAATCTCCCTCTTTCTTTCTCAAAAAATAAATAAAATAAAATAAAATTATAAACACATCCCTGAAAACATTTGTATATGCATGTGCATATACATATAAACAAAAGGAACATTTCAACGTGCTTTGCTTTACTTAAAGCAAACTATCATAACAATAAACAATAGTGCATTTTAATGCAAAGACAACTTTGTAAACAAAGGATTACAGTATCCAGAGTCCTTCATCTAGTGCCTTTAGAAGGGTCAAAGGTGAAACTCCTTTTTTTGTCAGATAATCAGCAAGTTGAGATTTTGAATCTGACCAACAAATCTGTCTGATTTTCTTGGCTTGTATGAGCTCTTTAATGCTGCTTATTTCCAGCCTGAGTCTTTTTTCTGTAACCTGCTTGGTAGACCTGAGTGCATCAAACAAGGAATGATTGTCAGTCACACAGATCAAAGGAAGAGCATTCAGACCAGTGTTGCCAGTAGTAAGCTCAGAAAAAAGTGTTGCCAGGAATACAGCACTGTCTATTCCATCTGACATGGCAAGGGTCTCTCCTGCTAGTGTACTTCTGACCACACGCCTGATTTTTTTAGACTGCCTAAAGAGAGGACAAAACTTTCCTCCTTTACCCATGAGGACGATTAATGTCCCTCCTTGGGTACCTCCGTCAGGAAGGTTGCCAAATGAAGCATCACTGAAAATAACCAAAGCCAAATCCTCACTGTTACCCAAATGCTGAAACTTAAGAGTCACTTTCTCTGCTTTAAGTTTACGGATAACTTTGTTCACTTCATGAATAGACTGTACAGTTGCATGTTTGATATTGGATCCAAGGCTACATGTGTCAAACATAACATCAGGCCTCGTTTGTTTGGCAACCCACAAAATCTGTCCTATTTTTGACCTGAGTTGCTCACATTCTGTTTCATTTAAGGAAGCATCTCTCTGTACAGCTCGTGCTGCTTGTAACTGAACCGGTTGTAGGTTGTCAATGTAAAGTTGTTGATGCACCTCTATTACATCGTTAACTGCACAAATGTCCATACCAACATAAGAAAAGTTGTCATGTTCTTCACGGCCCACAAGGAAGGTAGATTTCAGTACAGGAATGATATGAGTTGCAAAGTGACTTGAACCAGCCCAAAGGAAATCATCAACGTGACATGCAAGCACTCCTGTAATCTCAGATTGGTCATTCTGCCAATAGAACACTGCAGGATCAACCTGTGACATTTTACCACCAGTTTTGAGCATAATGTCTTTGACCTTATTGTACCAATAAAGTGAAGCATCTGCAAGTCCATAAACACACTTTTTCAGTTTCCATAAAACCTTGTCTTTGCCAGCTTCAGGTGGGGGACGAAGATAAATGTCTCTTGACAGTTCCATTCCCTGCAAGAAGGCAGATTTAATGTCCATTGAATTTACTCTCCACTTGTTTTGACATATCACAGCTAACACAAGTCTGAGAGACTCAGACCCACATGTTGGAGAGTCTTTCTGTAGTTCTTTAGTATTTACCTCTTCAAACCCGCGTGCCACAAGCCGAGCCTTTGGGACGACACCATTAGCAGTTTCTTTGAGTGTACAGACCCATCTAGTAGACACACTTTTTTTGACCCAGGTCTTTCACTTCATCAAACACACCATTACTTTGCCAGCTCTCAGTCTCCTGCTGCTTGGCAGAATCAAAATAAATATCTTTTGTTATGAATACATCTGCATCTTTGTTTTCAGCGTCAGTGCAAAGACCATTAACAAGTGACATGTCTACAGCTTTCTTTTCACCTTCACTACCATCATGCTCAAGATATTGCACATTGTACCAGTTTTTGTATTGCCCTTTTGCTTTTCCTGCTCTGCCTAGCACTCTGGCTGTTTGTTGAACACCGCTGTCTCTGTTGGTAAAAGTGATCAGCTGTCCTGCCCTTAACTTTACATTTGCAGAGTAGACAGGATCAGTGGGTGTAGAGGGCTCATTTACAGTTTGTGTGACAGACATGTTTTCTGTAGCGTTAGTTTCTCTGTCAGTAGTGATGTCTTCTTCCTCACTAATACTCTGTTCACCATCGGGTGTGTCATTGTCATCATTTTCAACTGTGTCTTTGTTGTCAGTGTCATCATCTGTAGTAGTGTGTGGTGTTTGTTTATTTCCACTCTGTGCATCCACTTTACTCAACCTTGACTGGTGCACTCTTACTAGAGTCCCCCCATGTCTTACAAATACAACAGCTCCATCCTGCCCAATAACTACACCTGGACCCTTCCACTCTGTACAGTCGACTCGTTTGTAGTATACTTTATCTCCTGCCTTATATTTGTCATCTGTAGGCCTAAGTTGCTTGCGTAGTGCTCTCCTAATCCTTTCTGAACACTCTGCCTCAGTAAATGCTTTCCTGGAAGCATGTAAAGCTGATATGTGTTCAGCTACTCTTGCACTTACAGTTGTGCCCTCTAGGGCAGGTGGCTTGTCCAGCAACACCGAAGGAAGGTTGGGGTTTTGTCCAAACACAAGTTGATGTGGACTATAACCATGTACATTAAGCATACTGTTTTTTGCCATAAGGGCCCAGTCTAACGCAGTGTGCCAGTCGCATCCTCGTTCCTTTTTTACCTTCAGGAGAATTTCTGTAAGTGTCATGTTATGTCTCTCCAGTAGTCCGTTGCTCCAGGGACTATATCCCGCCGTTGTCTTTACCTCAATGTTGAAGTTTTCAGCCATGTCCCGAATCTCTGTGTTGTTGAACTCTCCGCCGTTGTCTGTGTAGAGCCGTTTGAGAGCACCGTGAATACTTATCCAGGTGTGAATGAAGGAGTTGACCATCTCTGCAGCTTTCTTTGTCTTTACGATGCTGCCGGCGCTGAAGCGTGTGAAGTGGTCGATGATGTGAAGATACCACACATTGGGCTCCAGCTCATGTAGATCCATCGCTACTGTCTCATTATACTCAGAAGCCAGGGGTAGACCAACAGCAGGTCTCGGCTTGGTTTTGCAATATCTCTGACAAATTTCACAGTTATGAATGACCTCTTGTAGAATAACTGCACATTGCCTATCTGTATTACCAGAGCTTTGGATGAGCCTCAATAACTTCTCTGCAGATGCATGACCAAACTGCTTATGAAGCTTCACAAGGACTTTCTGTTTCTCTTTTGTAGACATTTCAGCAGTTACCATGAGAACTTCATTTTCATTGCAGTTTCCTGTGGTATTTCCATCTCTAATGTCCACACAATAGTGTCCCGAACTAGTGAGCTCTAAGGGAACAGGCTGCTTGAACATGACAACGCTGTCATTCTCCATGTCTAGAACGGTCCCTGCTTTCTTGAGAGACGTTTTGCTCAGTAATAGTGGAATGTCAACAGAAACTACTTCACTTTCAATGTCACATTTCGTTTGTCCAATCTTGGCTGGAAGTTTCACTTTTCTGCTGGAATACACAACAGTACCATCCCCAAAGCGAAATGGTCTGGAGCTGGGGATTTCTGATTGCAACAACTTGTTTACTTGGCCTTGGCTGAGGCCACCCATGTAACTATCTAGCCACTTCTGACCACAAACTGTGCGTGTACATGCAGTGTCAATGATGGCTGACCGCAGTGCTTCAGACAGGAAGATTTCAGAGTCTGTCATTGAGGCTTTTGTGTACAAAGTAATGTTACACTCCTCCACTTTCCCATCTTCAGTTAGCTTTACTTGGTCACCATTACAATGAGTACAGTCTTTCGCCCAGTGATAAGTGCTCTGACAAATAGCACATCTTGTTCGCTTGCCAAACTTGTCAAGTGGGTTGGTACCTTGTAGTGGTTGTCGCTGTCCACTCCGTGACGAAGCACCGCTGTTTCGCTTGTATTTGAAACCTTTTTGCTCCGTGAGGAAAATTGCATCTTGGTTCAGTTGATCTTGGTTCAGTTGAATTCCGCTGAAAACTCCGGCTACTTTCCCTCCGAAAATCCGTTTCAGTGCAGACTTCATAGACGCAAACGTTAAGTCCGTGCACGCTGTCAGTGCAAGCTGTCGACTTTTCTCATCAAGACAAGCTGTATCTAGAAGCTTAAATGCTAGCACAGCGTCAGGCAGCGTCATGTTGTACCTTTTCATCCGATTATAACGCTGTATGTAGTCTATAATGTAGTCTGCCATTGACACGCTGTGGTTCTTTGTAATGGAGTCAAAACACGAGTAGGCTTCATAAGCGCGGTCTTTCTCTTCTCTCTGAAATACTGCGTCAAGTTTTGCAAGCAGTATTTCCATACCGTCATCTTTGTCCAAATCTTCCGCGGGTATCTCCATGGCCGTTTCTCTGGCTCTTCCCTCGAGCCCCAGCGCCACCGCGAGTGCCTGTTTCTTTTCATCCAGCTCCGTAACTCGTCTTCAGATATTGACTTAATTCTTCCAGCACTCATATGGCCTGGCTTCATCAAGCTTTGGTGGTACTTTGTAATTGGAAACCATCCTCTGCTACCAATGTTAACTCAAAATACAAGACGACGTCGTCTCATTCCAAAAGCTTTATTCCTGTGCCATTTTCTCCCCGCTCACACAACAAGAACACCCGGGCTTCCAGAACTCCCGCGATACAACAGGTACTCTCGTGATACAACAGATACCCTCGCGATACAACAGATACTCTCGCGATATAATAGCAAATAACAAGTTAACAGGAATGCACCATTAGCACTCCCATTCCATTGTGTCAATGATTATGTGAATTTCTGTGCAGAGGACACTGTCCCAACATGAAGAGTGAGGTGTTTCTCGAATAATAAACCCTGGTTGACCCCTGCTGAATGATAAGAAAAAAGCTTTTATGGCTGGTGACAAAGAGGAGCAGAGACGAGTGTAGAAGGAGCTTAAATATAAGGACAAACAGACGAACGACAGCTACAGGAAAACGCTGGAGGAACGGCTGGGGCAGAACAATGCTCGTGGTGCATGGAGAGGCCTCAGAAACATCACAGGTCACAGTGGGAGGAGTGGTGCCAGTGAGTCTGCTGAAGGGGAACAGACCTGCGCCAATGAGCTTAACCTGCTTTTTAACAGATTTGACCCCCCCCAGCACCAGGTGCTGACTCACGAGATGTAAAACAGCACTGTGAGAAGTCATGATCTTCAACTTCTCAAGAGCCTTCAACAGAGTCAGGATCCATCCCCCCACACGTGGGTGGAGGGACGCTACCTTCACATTCACTGGTACAGACAACAAGATGGGGCACAACAGATATGCCTAGGTCATTCATCCCCTCTGCAGTAAGAGTGTAGAACTCCTCGGTTTAAGTTTTACTGGCATTATCCTGTTACACAATAACACCAATGCAATGTTCATTATGTGTTCAATACCTGTGCTATACCGCATTTACACTGTATGTCTGTGTCTCTTGCAGTATGCTGCATAGTGTTGGAACCAACGTTGTTTTCATTTTTATTTGTGGTTTTTAGAGGTTGAAGGTTAGAATGCTAGATTACTGCCTATGTGTATATACATGTACCTTTCTTATTATTTATCTTCAAATTATTCTCTTAAGTATTGGTGCTGCTGTAACAAGTGCATTTCCCCACTGTGGGATCAATAAAGTCTATTCTATTCTATTTTCCCACCAAAGGAGTGACATTCCACGTACCAAGAGCTAGCCTTTATATCCGATGATGAGACTCATCATGAGTAGGGCTGGGGATAAACGATTATTTTTAAAATGATTATTTTAATGAATAGTTGATTATTCTAATGACTAATCAGACAATTAATTTAACAATTATTTTTCTCTTGCACAATTACTAAAAACCAAAAAAACCTTAAATACCCCAAAATATTCTTGTACCTATAATAAACAATGAAAAAACAACATTTTGTAAAACACTGCTTTTATTGTGTTACAGCAGGTTGTGCTCTGGTGACACGTGGAGCTTGGGACTTCAGGCTGCTGAGCCTGAGGGGTCGTTGGAGATGAAGTTTTCTTCTCCATACTGCTTTATTTTGGTCACTCACATGCGCGTGAAGAAGGAACAATTTGCAAATGAATCTAGTTATCTGGTGCTGAAGTTTTCGGATCTGCTCGGTGTCCGGCGCCTGACATCACATTACTGCAACACCACTCGGCCAAAATATACTGCATCTCCTTTTTAATTATGTTCTTTTACATAGGTTTAGGAAAGAATTAAGCAGTTTGTTGTTAAATTCCTTTTTCTCACTACCTAAATGTTTTCGAACGTAACTTCTGTAAGGTGTACATGCAGCCAATCATCCAGTGTGATATCATCAGCAGGCGCACGACCCCGAGCTGGCTAGGAGGAAACATGGCATCCCCCAAAGATGCTAGACAAGCGCCCCATATACTTTAGAGCCAATTTTTAGGGTTATATATATTACAAAGCCATCAACATTTTTCAACAACTGGATGTCATTTATTTCATTTTCAACATTTTGATGGATATTTTCTGAGATTAAAGGTAAAAATACACATTAAACAACACAGTGAAACTCCAAGTCAATCACACTTCTGTGAAATCAAACCATCCACTTAAGAAGCACCACTGATTGAAGATCAGTTTCACTGCTGTTGTGCAAACGGAATAGACAGCAGGTGGAAATTATTAGTACTGAACAACAATATTAATGGTGTCACATATGTCCACCATTTTTATGCTGTATAAGACCATCAATGTTCCAAAGAGAGGTTTATGTATATAAAACTTTGTTGGTACATTTGCTTACTTGCAGCTTTGAGTAAACACTTCAATAGTGACCTTCTCCCATATGGAAAATGACACTAGCTAATCTGTAAATTAGGACAAAGGGCATGTGTTTGAGGTCTGCGTTCATGTTACATAATCTATGTAAGCATCACTACTTTGGGCAGTTTCACTTGTGGCTGAAACAGACGACAGAAGGAACTGTGAAGTTTTAATAAGCAACTAACAGCTGATGTTACATCTTTGGTACGTTCTTGCTGTGTCTGATTTCTAATTACATTTTTGGTTCTTTTTTAAAACACAGAAAAGGCTTCTTTTTTACCTTGCTTGCTGGCAATTTCGTTCGCAGCTGCGAACTTTCTCAGAGGTGACGCTGTTGGTGGCATCACTTCCTACTCTGTTATCCGCGGGCAGCAGAGGACCATACACAAAATGTCAGTAATCAGAACATTATATCACCGAGCAAACATAATAACAGAAGAAAGAGACTGTAAACAAGAGGACAAACACATACAACACACTTTAAAGACCTACAGATACCCGACATGGGCAATAAACAAAGGAAAACAACAAACAACAACAGAAAGAAAAGAATAACCTAAGCAAAGAACCAGAAAACCAGAAAGACAAGAACCAAAACCAGTGATAACCCTTCCATACATCAAAGGCATAACAGAAAAATAAGAGCAACTATGAAAAAACACAACATAAAACACCAATAAAACCATACACAACAGTTAGAAACAGACTAGTACACCCAAAAGACAAGATACCAGCTGGACATAAATGTGGAGTCATTTACTAAATCCCATGCAAACTCTGCAGTAAAGCATTCATAGGAGAAACCGGACGCCAACTCAACACACGAACAACAGAACCAGCTCAGTGGCCTAGTGGTAGAGTGTCCGCCCTGAGACTGGGAGATCAGGGTTCGATTCCTGGTCGGGTCATACCAAATACTTTGAAAAAACCTCCTCCCTGCTTGACACTTAGCATTATGGGGTTGGATTGGGGGGTTAAACCACCAAATGGTTCCCGAGCGCGGCTGTGTCTGCAGCTCACCGCTCCCCCAGGGGATGGGTCAAATGCGGAGAACAAATTTCGCACACACATCAGTGTGTGTGACAACTAATGGGACTTTAACTTTAACTTTAACATAGAAAGGAGTGCGAGAGAGAAACAAGTCGAAGACACACAAGAGCAGCAAAACAAGAAGCAGAAAGCACAATAAAGAAGTCAGCCGTAACAGATCACTGCACAAGAGAAAACCATTTAATGGACTGGGACAGCACAAGGATCATAAACACCGAACAACAGAAACACAAAAGATGGATAAAGGAAGCCAAAGAGATAAGGAGACGTGGATGTGGGACCATGAACAGAGACGATGGAGTTTACACATTGGATCGCGTATGGGACTGCATCGTCGGAGAGGGGAGAGCGGGCAGCAGAGGGTGACAACGTCCTCTGCTGCCCGCGGATAAACGGAGTAGGAAGTGACGCGCCACCATCAGCGTCAGCTCTGAGGAAGTCTGCAGCCGTGAACGAAACTTTCAGCAGCAAGGTAAAAAGAAACCTTTTCTGTGTTTTAAAAAAGAACCAACAATGGAAGCTGATGTTACCTTTATGTGTGGTTTTCTAATACAAATACAAATTTTGCTTCCAGCTTCATAAACATAAATGTACAGTATTGTGTAGTAATATAACCACCTGTCTATGGCTTATAATAACTATTCCTATTAAATGTTTATTCCTTGGGTTAATGGTTTCACCCACCTGAGAGAGAGGGTGTTCCCTCACCATCATGCCCCATGGGACCACCGGTCTTTGTGTTGTCATTTGGAGGCAGAGGTATTTGCCTCTTGGGAACGCTGCGAGGTTTAGGAAGTAGAGGAGGTTTGAACCTGGTGCGCTGCTTTGGTATGGGTACGTTTCCTCGCAGCTCACATCTGTTCATCAATGCTGGGTTACGCTCAGCCTTCAAGGTTTTTCCAGTGTCTTCCATGATTTTTAATTCCATCTCTTCCTTTTCGGTATTTAATTCAGCATTTACTTTCTTCTTCTCCTCAATGTTTGCTTCTAGTACAGCTTCAACAGTCTCCTCCGTTAGCTTTTTTGTATTCATGCCTTCAGTCTTATCCTTTGGTTCTTTAGCCTCTACAAACTCAACACTTTTGTTCACACAGTCATCCTGCTTTTCCTCTCCTTTACTTATTGTTTTATTCCCCTTATTACCTTCCCTCTCCTCTTCCTCAGGTTTTTGCTGAGAACCCTTCTTTGCTTCTTGGGGAACATCATCTTTTTCTTCCCACACACATTCTTCAGATTCTGGACTTTTCAAGCTTAGTCTTCGTATTCGGGACACTGAGTCCAGCTCTTTGAGACGGATCATTCTGTCTGTGGTTGACCTGGACAGAGCTGAGCAGTTCAGCTTACCCTGAAGGGTTTCAATCAGTTTGCTTGCTCCGCCCCTTCCTCTCTTCTCTGGGCTGCATATGCTCAGTGAAAGCTTCTGATCTGGCATGATAGGCAGGGAAAGCAGAAGTTTACTTGGTGGGAACTCAGGAAGACCTAGAACTGACTGAGTCTCAGTGTCCTGGTAGTCACTGTGGTCACCACTGGCCTCCACTCCTGATGCCTTCACCTCCTCTGTCGATCCTTTCTGGACTATGAGGGACTCTGAGCTGACCTCCAGATACTTTCCTGTCAACTGCTGTGTTTCTTCCCTTGAATACAGAGGCTCCTCATCTTGGTTAGTGAGCACATCATGCTGGGAGTCAGTCACGCATAAGGCCTCTACTGGAACAGCTACACCCAGAATCCGTGCTGCTCTCTCCTCTATGGACTCGTTTTCAGGTAATCCTTTTGCACATTTGACCTCATACAAGTTGCTAAGGTCCTCCACCGGTAAAGTGTTAGTTTTCTCCTTAATAAGTAAGCGCTCTAAGTGCTTATCTGCTGTACTGTCATCCCTGTAGGCCAGAGGTTGAGGGGCTGCATAATTATTTTCGAAGTCATCCTCCTGGTTTATGATATGTGTTGAACAGTCTTTCTGTAGCAATATGCAACTTTTACTCCTTGTTCTACAAATGGGAGCCTCACCTCTGCACAAAACAATCCTTTCTGGTTTCATGTTTTGCTCACTTGAATCAAGTTCATGATGTGAATGGTGCACAGAGCTGCCACTGCGTTTATCAAACTGACTGAAATCCTTGTAAGTCAGAGGAGATGTGACTGAGAGAGAGCGCTGCATGGGTTTTCCGGGACCACCCTGAGTCTCGGTGTAAACAGTTAGCCCCACATCTCTCAGTAAGGACTCCTGGGGGACAGGGATGTCCTGCCTATAGAAGTGGTTGAAGTCATTGTGAGGAGTAACAGATGAATGAAGACAATCATCTCCAGGGCTTGGCAGCAGCTCACTGGTTATGTTGCTGGTCTGCAGTCTAGAGAAAGCACTAATCATTTGCATGGATTCAAGACCAGCACTAGAGGCAACAGATGTTGATCTCTTTTTTACATGGTCGGTCTTCTCCATGTGCATAGATGGAAGACTTATGGCTCCCCGCCCTGGTTCTGAACCAGCATTGAAATGTGCTCCTAATTTCAACCAGGCTAACCTTCTGTCAGCCCCATCAGGACCCAGATTTGGTATCTTGCTGATTGTGTCTTCCATCTCTTTATTGATGGTTTCTAATTCACCGATAGCATCGCAGGGTCTTCGGTTCACTGGTTTTAAGAGAAACTGACCAAAAACCCCTGGCTCTGTGCTCTCAGGTGAACGGATACTAGGAAAGGATGATTGATGTTCTCCCAGATTTTCTACTTTGGATGGAGAAGATGAGTCCTGTTGTGAGAACTGAAGGAAGGGTGTTTGTGGTGGGCTAAGGCTGAGGTTGAGGCGCGAGAAGGCGCTGTTGCTTGAGAGATGAAGACTTTTTTGACCTGCCAGTGGGTAGCCATAAGAGGAGGTACTGTCAGTGCCAGTGTTATCCATAATTACAATAGAGGCAGACCGAGTGGACTCCTGGTGTTCTGGACTTTTAACACCTGTAACAGGTGAACCAGTCTGGGTTTCTTGATTACGGTACTGGTTACCAGGCCAAGACCCAGCAAAGCATAACTCTTTGTCTTCATGTGCTTGAAGCACCCAGGCATCTAATACCTCCTTCCTTAAAGGAGCTCTTTTGGAATTCTTCAATGAGGAAGTGTTGCTGGTGTGGAAGTGAGAATGGTGTGATTTAATTGGCATCTCATTTACAGACTTGCTACGGATGTTTGGGCTCTCTCGGAGGCCTACAGCAAAGGTGTCAACCTTGGTAATGGTCAGGTTTGGTGTAGCCTTGTTGTTGTTCTGATCAGATGTTGAGTCTTTGTTAAAGTTTACTGGTGTGTGAACAGGAACGGACACAAGGCAAAAAATTGTCTCACTCACTCTCCTCTTAGTGTTCCTGTTGCTCTCTGCTTCTGAATCTGGCACAATTGTCTTTACTTGAGTTATGGTTTCTGCCAAGACCTGGTCTGACCTGGACCTTTGTTGAGAGGAGGTTCTTGCAAATAGGGCCTGAAAGGCTGAAGCGGGCAATGAGGAAGGAAGCTGGGCCACGGGGTGTCTGTTGTTACAGTTTTGGTCAGGTGCTGGGAAGTTATCGATAGTCTCTTTGTGCAAATCGTTGCGCCACCTGTTGTTGGCGTAGTCAAAATTGTTCGAAGATGTCTGGAAATCTTCCTCTGACAGTTTGGCAGAGATAAAAGGCCCCAGTGGCGGGGGCAAAAAGGCACTGACGTCAGGTGCAGGCTCTGACACGGTGACACTGGGAAGCTCATTACGGATGTGGCGGATTTTGTCAGCATCAGTCAAGGAGTTGCCACCCAGGGCTGAGGAAATATGACGAATACGGGGGTCATCAAATGAGATGTATTGGACCCCTGGATGCTCATGGGTTGAATACACAGGGTAAAACAGCTTCTGGCCCGACAGACTTCTCTCTCTACAGGGTGTAGGCCAGGAACTTGCTGGGTGTTTGATTAACCAGTGGGATCCATCAGGAGCCACTTGTATCTGCTGATACATATGTCCTCTGTACCTAAAAGTATAAAACAACAAATGTTACACATACTGTAAACACCACAAATAACAACATACTCTATCATTTGATTAATGTTAGCAATGTTTAGAAACACAAGAATCATTATACATTCCGAATGAATATCAGGAGTCTGTCATTTGGAGTCCAACTGTTGAATCAGGTTTTTATTAGTTAAGCTCAAAAATTTAATATGTTTAATTGGTTAGTGGGGATCTACAGTGGATTGCAAAAGTTTGGGGAGCCTTGTTTTAGGATTTTCCTGTAAATCGATGGTTATTATGATAAAAACTTGAAGTTAAATATATATGATATGCGATTGTTTGTTTTGCCCTATCCTACAGGGTGCTACTATAGATCATTTTTTACTGTATATATTGTATAACATATTTCTATTTCACCTGTTCCTTTGTCTCTCCTACTGCTTTGAGCATGTACATGACACAAGAATTTCCCTCGGGATAAATAAAGTTGTTCTTATCTTATCTTATCTTATCTTATCTTATATTATATCATATAGGAGGTCTGGTTCGTAATGTAGGGGTTCACATTGATTGTTGCTTCTACAGAGTGTGAGTATTGTTGGGGTTATTAGGAGCGAACAATTAGTAAGCTTCAACTTACTTTTGGATTCTTCAATAAATTCTGTAAATATGGGAATATTTACTGATTTATTAATTAATTAAGATATTCTTAGATATACGGGGCACCATTCCCCTTTAACCGGGGAAAAATTGAATCCAAAACTCTTATCAGTCTTTCTTGAAGTTCGTAGAATCCTTGGAGCAGAGACTTCTCTTCGACACAACAAAGCTACTGGAGACGAAAATCTGAATTTTATAACGTTTAATTAACAATTTGTCAAATGAATAAACAGTGGCATAAATGAATAATAACCATGTGATATAATAAAAGGATGTATATTCAAAATAATGTTCAAGGTGTTTGTGTGGTGTGTGTGAGTGAGTGTGTGTGTGTGTGTGAGATGAATGGGTCTTTGTTTCCCCAGAGTAGGTGGGGGGAGGGAGCTGTGAGTGTGTGTGGGGCTCTTCCCCTCCCCTCGCATTCAACAGGAGACCTGGATGTGTAAAGTTTTCTACTTTCCCGAACACTTAGTGGCTTAGAATCACAGTAAAACTTAACTCAAACACTTCAAAAGTTAACAAACAACAAAAGGGTCACTTGTAAATTATTTAATCTAAAAGGAGTCGGCAGCCTGGCCAGAGCTGACGACTAAAGATATTAGCGATGATCAATAAGCAGTTTATTCTTTCAAAATGACCCGAAGGACGAATTGGGAGCGAAAGAGGAAAACACGAAGCTACTTTTAAAGCAATAGCGCGGTTTTATTGCTTATTCTGGACTATAGAGGAAACGGGAGAAGAAAAGGAGAGAGAAAAAAATGAGTTTTCTGATCACCAGAACAGCAAGGCGTCCCCGCTGTTATGATTTGACGGTTCTCCGTTTTCTCCGCAGTTTTCAGCGTCATCCGTCGGTTTAATGCTTTCTCCGTTGTTTGGCTCCACGAGTGTTTCTCCACGGCTGGACACAAAGAGAACGAAGTTTCTTTTGTGCTGAGTTTGACAACTTACAGCGTCTCTGAGAGCTGAATGGAGCTCCGCTCGTTCCCAGTCAGGTCCCGATGGAGTTGAGTGTAGTTTCCAGCGGTTGCGTGGGCTCAACTTGGCACTTAGAGCTTCCGCGTGCTCAAGTTGACGGAGCGTTCGACAAGCGTGTCCTTACCGCCAGGTATCCTGGGCAAAAGAACGAGGTTTCTTTGTCTCTGCTGAAGATTTATGGTCTTAGTTCGCGGGAAAAGCTCCACGGCTTCCCGCACATGCGCAGAACGTGTTTCTGGTACTAGGCGGTGACATCACCCAATGCTTCCGTGTGCAAAGCATCATGGGAAATGAAGTTTCTTGGCGCTGATGTGATTAAATTGCTTTTCAGAGCAATTTAAGCACAGTCATTTTGGAGAAAATCACTGCATAGTAATTTCCTCATGAGGTCAGACCCTCAACATTCCCCCTTTTGGTTTCGGGGATCGCGCCCAAAGCTCGATCGTCGGAAGCACAGATGGGTTTGTTCCTCATGAACGTAGGTCGACTTGATTGTCGGAAGCACAGGTGGGTTTGTCCCTTAGGACGTTGGTCTCCTTGGACGCCTTTGTCTTTGGTCTTGGCTTGGATCCTGGCGCCTTTGGTCTTTGATCCTGGTCAGGCACAAAGAGGATAGGAAACGGGATAGTCCCCAACGCGCATAACGAGAAGAAGCCACTCACGCAGGTGGTACGCAATGATGATTTCGTCCATGCGAGAGGTAGTAGTGTAGAAGGAGGAAGGTCGGTGGGCGGTTAACTCCACGAGTGGACACAAAGGCATCTCACCGCCGGCCATACAGTTCAGTTTATGGAGCACGCGGTGATGTACGAGGTCCATAGTTCGCAAACGCGCATTGACCTATGTGGTCCCAAGATTCCCCCCTTTTTGGTCCAAAGGGTGGATCAGGACAGTCTTTGGGCTAAAACAAGGACCATAAAACTAAGAGGTACTACAATGTGCTGGTGCGTCAGACAGAGTCATTGACAGACTGAGCTGGGCCGGCACATAACCACTAGTTAATATGTGACCAAGTAAGAAACAAAAATACAGAAAACCCAAAAAAAAAAAAACCATATAACATCCAAGAAAATTCATAGCAACCTTGAGGTCTCATAAAATACATTCTTAGGTCATACAGTCAGTGTGTAGCTTATAAAGAATGTGACATACTGCAACACTCAGATAAATATGTGAGGTAGACTAAAATGAGAACTACTCTTAGGTTTACAGAATAACAAAGAAAATGTTGCTCACCCCCTTTAGACAGGTGTGGTACATTCACGCTTGGAGTCTCCCCGAACGCGGTTACGAGGCACACCGTAGGTGAGCAAGTGCATCTTATCTTGGAGTTTATTAACACGCCTGTAGGCGGAATAAGCTATCACGGCCGTGATGAGCCATTCCATCCCCAGGGCGACCAATGTGCAGATTAAAGTCGTATAATCTGTGTCAATGTAGCGTCTTGGGCGTCAAAGTAAGTTCACGCGGGTTTTGTGTGAACTTAGCAAATTTGGTTCCTTCAATCAGTAATGTTGGTCAATTTCTAAATCGAAGGCAAAGTTACAACCCCGGAAAGCGTCCATGATCTCAATCTCTGAGTCATGCTGTTCGAGGTTGAGGTGATGGAGTGTCAGGTTTCTAGTTCAAAGTGGAAATGCCTACCGTCCTTTCAAATACCAATGTTCAGCATCGACCTAAACCTATAGATGTGAGGTGTCACAATTATGGGAAAGTTTAACAGGAAACCGAGTTCTAATTTTTTTTCAACGTGAATGGGAATTGCACTGCCTAGGCTGTACGCTAGGTGGATTTGTGAAAGGTGCACAGTAGAGGGGTAGCAGCTGTCAAGCTATCTTTGAGCAGGTCCAGTGGTACCAAGTACGGGGAAATACGACTTTCAACCAAGCTGTCCAGCGTGGAACTTACTTCTCTGAGCAGGTCCTGCATCAAATCTCTCACCACTCATGTGTACACAATATCCTGATGTATGGTGTCAGACAAAGTCTTGATTGCACGTAGAGATTCATTAATCAGAGCAGAATGTAGGTTGACAGTTACAAGAGTACCCTGTAAGGTTTTAGTAAGTACTTCCTGTTAGCGTTCTAGGAGGAGTTTCTCTTGGTTAGTGAAAATGACGGCGGGGGGGGGGGGGGCTTGGTTCTTTGTCGGTTAGTACATGTTAGTGGGTTAAACGTGCACTTTCCCCCCTTTCCATTTCCATGCATAGAACTATGTAGCGACTACGTCTACCTCCTGCGGGGAGTCTGGTCTCTGTACCCGCGGGGATGGTTTGACGTAGGGTTTGATTTGGTTTGCATGCACCCATTTGTAGACAGGCTCCTGTCTCGCTTTGGTGATGCGTAACCTGTATGCAACTGGAGAGAGTTTTGCCACGATCTCAAATGGTCCTGACCAGCAGGGCAGGAACTTCTTAGGTTTGCGTGCCGGTTGGGCGAACCGAAAGTAGAATACTTTGTCACCCACCTCGTATTCGCGGCTGGTTGTCTTTTGGTCGTAGTAGGCTTTAGCGCCTTCTACGTTGGTCTCCAGTTTCTTCTGAGCGTGCGCGAATGTAGCTCTGAGGTGTGTTTTCAAGTCTGCCACATACTGATGGGCGGTATAGGCAGTGGCAACACTGACATCCTCTGGGTGATACAGGAGGTGCAGTGGTAGAGTCATTAGTCTGCCGGTCATCATCTCAAAGGGCGTAACCCCCGTGGATCGCTGTGGAGTGGACCGTATGGCCATCAGGACCAGAGGGAGCTTGACGTCCCAGTCCTTCCCAGTGGAGCAGACGTACTTTTTGAGCATAGAGACGACCGTGCGGTTCATCCGTTCGACCTGTCCGGATGACTGTGGGTGATAGGGGAGGTGGAATCTCACTTCCACTCCCAGAAGTTCAAACAGGGACGTCATTACACTGGATGTGAAATGAGTTCCTCGGTCAGAGTCAATGCAGAGTGGAAGTCCCCATCGACTGAAAACGTGGTTAATCAGCAGTACAGCGGTTGTGACGGCTGTATCGTTTGGCGCTGGAAGGCATTCCACCCACTTTGTGAAACTGCAAGTTACAGTTAGCATATATTTGTTTCCTCTTGCCGATTTGGGAACCGGTCCAACCCAGTCGATCTGCAGGTGGGACCAAGGGAAGGTTATTCCCCTGCGTTGCAGTGGTGCTCTAGCAAGCGGCTGGGAGGGTTGAAACTGGGCACAGATGAGGCAGCCTTGGACATAGCTGTGTACGTCCTTGGACATCGACGGCCAATATGCTACTTCTGTCAGTGACGCGAGCGTAGCTTTTGCTCCGCGGTGACCTCCAACCGGAGTGTCGTGGGCGTAGGCAAGCATTACTCCTCTGTGGTCGAGTGGAACGACCCAGCGCGGCGGGCTGTGATCGTCACGCATGTAAACTAACAAATCGTTTTGTAGTTTCAGGTGCGTGAGTTGACGATGCAGGTTTACCAAATCTCGGCTTGCGCCATTAGGTGGTGATGGTTGTTCAGGCATCGGGCCCTTTTGGAGAAGCTCGCGGATGAGCTTCAGGTCAGGATCTTGTTCCTGCATGGTGACTAGGTCCGCGTCCTGTGGTTGTCTGCCTAGAAACACGGTTACCCCAACGGTCCGAGGTTCGTCTGCCTGTTTAGCATGGCGACGAGTAATCGCGCAGACCTCGTGAACAGCCTTGGGTGGAAGCCACTCGTCTTTGAATTCCCAGCAGGTTCCCTGGTCAGCACCGAGCTTAGCAAGGCGGTCTGCTTCGTCATTACCATCTTTCTCCGGACCTAGGGTCCTGGAGTGACCTTTGACCTTTTTCCAGTAGACCATTATGCCTTTCTCAGTGGTGAGCAGATCACACGCTAGGAATAACTCCGAGTGTTTCACGTCTCTGTTCCTGGAGTTTTTCATGTGGTTCTCCTTCCACATGGGGAAGTGAGAAATGAAGCTGTGTCTAGCGTAGTTTGAATCAGAGCAAAGGACAATTTGAGTGATGTCCAAGGCTGCCGCCTGCTGGAGGGTTATCAACACTGCAGCAATTTCGGCGTACTGACTAGACTTTTGGCCCAACCGGTAGTGATTTGGTTGCTTAGTGTCACAGTCCACCCAAACGACTCCAACCCCGGCACGGAGCTGGCCTTCGTGAAGGTAGGCGCATCCGTCAGTGTAAACTTTCGGAAGCCCTTGGCAAACATTCTCATCAAAGTAGCGATGATTGGATGCGGTTGGGTAGACTGCGGCAGGTGTGTCCAGGGGGCCCATGACGGAGTCAGAGTCACAGTGCTGGCAGCCTGCTAGCCCTTGTCCTAGCGCTAGCTTGGTGTTCTGACCATACTTGACCTCAATGTTGTATCCTTGGAGCACCATCATCCACGTCGCAATGCGGCTGTTTGACACTCTTCCTTCGCGCAGACGCTGGCTGTTTAGGAAGGTGACAGGCTGATGACACGTTTCAATGATCACTTTCTGTCCACCGATGTAACTACGAAAGTGTTCGACGGCCCAGACTGTAGAGAGGAGAGCTCTCTCGCAGTCTGAGAACTGGAGTTCCACCTTGCTCAGAGGCTTGCTGGCGTATGCCACAACTCTCATGTCCTGATCGTGTTTCTGCTTCAAAGCAGCGCTCAGGCAGTGAGAGGAGAAAGTAGCCTCTATGTAGAACTCTTTATCCTTGTCTGGGTAAGCCAGACAGGGTGCGGACGCCAACTTCTGTTTTAGGAACTGGAAGGAGAGTTCTTGGGGTCTGTCCCACACGAAAGGTGTGTCGTTCCGAAGCAGCTCAGTGAGGGGCCTCGCTGTTTCAGCGTACTCCTCAATGAACTGTCTGGAGTAGTTGCAGACTCCGAGGACGCTCCTGAGTTCAGTCAGATTAGCTGGGGCTTTGATGTCCTGAATGGCTCTAATGCGTCCCGCTTGGGGCTCGACTCCATTAGGGCCAACCAGCAGTCCAAC
Organism: Nothobranchius furzeri; assembly: GCF_043380555.1. Taxonomy (NCBI): domain Eukaryota; kingdom Metazoa; phylum Chordata; class Actinopteri; order Cyprinodontiformes; family Nothobranchiidae; genus Nothobranchius; species Nothobranchius furzeri. Next base: position 30,457,799 of record NC_091747.1, on the reverse strand, counting down.
ATACTCCACTTTGGTTCGACACCACTGTCCCTTGAGAATCGCCAATTTAGCTCCGGCGTCAGCGAGCTGTTGCAGCACGTGACGGAGTTCGGCCAGGTGCTCCTCGAAGGTTCGACTACTCATCAAGATGTCATCGATATATATGAGGTTCCCTCTAGAAGCAGCATCTGACATGGCTTTGTGGAGGAAGATGTTGAACTCTGCAGGTGAGTTAGAGTAGCCAAAGGGGCAGCGGTTCCAAGTATATTGGCGATTTCCAAAGGAGAAAGCCAGTTTATACTGGTCCGCCGGCTCAACCTTCATGGTCCAGAAGCCGTTGGCTACGTCAACCGTAGAGAAGAAACGAGCATCTCTGACTCTGGCTAGCTCCTGATCTAAATGGATCATAGGCCACCTGGAGAGAGGTACTTGTTTGTTCAGTGCACGATAGTCTATGGTGAGACGCCATTTCCCAGTCGGTTTCAGAACCGGCCAGATGGGAGAGTTGTAAGTGGAGTTACACTCTCTGATGATGTTTTTCTCCTTCAGCTGATCGAGGATCTCCTGGATCGACTCATAAGCAGCGAGGGGAATCTTGTACTGACGTACAAAAGTAGGAGGGGCATTCGGGTTCGTCGGAATGCGAACCGTGTGCAGGTTTGTGAGTCCACAGTCCAGGGAGTCCCTGGATAAGATGGACTGAAACTCATAGAACAGGCTTCTAAGTGCTGCTCTCTGCTCCTCTGACTCCAGTGCATCCGCTTTGTCAAGCTGCTGGCTGACTTCGGCCTCGAAGCCGTCATAAGGTTCAGAGGAGGAGGGTCTCTGGTGTTCCGGGCTTTCAACCGGTGACTCAGAGGGTTGAGTATTTATTGCAAAAACCGTTAGACACTGACCGCTGTCAGTATCTAAGGTTGCACTGCAAATGGGTTCCTCAGGAAGGGCTTCATGCCGCTTGATGGTAATCATTTGTGAAGGGAAAGTACTGAATGTGTCTACACCAACCTGTCTGTCGTTCAAGAACAACGGAAGTTGTCCGATCACGGGGACTGAAAGTTCAAAGTCATGGAATGAGCTATCTATCAGCATGCCCAAGGGCTTTCCTGCCGGCATGTGGATAGGACTCTGGGTCGGATTTTCGACCAACAAGTACGCAGAACGATTGTTCAGCTCCAAGAGTGGCGTGCCACAGACGGCTAAGTTGAGCTCCAAGAAGTGTGGTGATGGCTGGAAGAAGGCCTGTGTGCCTGGCAGCTTCTGATGCTTCATCAGAGTCAGACGAACAGGCACTCCTTTGACCTGTGGGGGCAGAACCGTGCTGGCCTCAACCACTGCACGGCAGGCCTGTGGAATGGTCTGACCGGACAGCAAGTGTTCAGGGCCTTCTGAGCGAGGCTCAGAGGATGGTGTGGCTCGGGCCCAAAGGACTTGATTGCAAGTGTCCAGCTGGGCACCGAGTCGAACCAGCAGATCTGCTCCGATGAGTGCAGGTGGATCAAGCTGTGGTATGATGCTGAATGTATGTGTGAGCTGTCTTGCTCCAAGCTGGATAGTCAGAGAGCAGACCTCTGGCGCTTTCAGGAGCCTCTGCGGCCAAGTAGGTGACAAGAGCCGATGGCTACGTGTCACACTGACCAGAAGGGGGTCCTTCTGACGCAGGTGTTCAAACATCTGCTGGCTGATGGCTGACTTTTCCGACCAAAGAGCAAGGCGAGCATCTGAGATGTGGGTGCAGTTGATGGTAAGACCACCAACTATGTGTGGTGCATATGGCTGCAGGCTGACGTTCTTCAGCGAGCAGAGAAAAGATGAATGTGTGCAGAGAGGAGTTCCAGGAGCGGTTTCGTGCCTTTGCAGGCGGACATCGTCTGTGGGAGCCGTAGGAAGGGGCATGACCTTGGAACAAGGGTTTTGCGGCTCACTTATGCTGACTTCAAGAATGGAGGATGGTCGGCTGCTATCTGGGTTCCAGGGCTTAGGTGTGTCCACCTGGGCCCACAGTTGACCCTTCTGGCAGTCGATGAGGGGAGCTAGACGTTCAAGCAGGTCCTGACCAACGAGAAGTGGTTCAGTGTCTAGCTGGCAGACATAAAACGGGTGAACCAGAGTCATGTCTTGGAAGGTGATGTCCAGCCACGCCCGGTGAGTGATACACTCCCGGGTCTGGGTGTAGCTGGTGATTTTCAGGTCACAGGGTTCTACCTGGACTGGTTTCCCGAGCGACCGCATGGTGTCAGACACGCGATGGAACAGTGTGGAGCACATCAGGGTGATTTCTGAGCCGGTATCCAGCAGAGCATCAACCTGTATGCATCCACCTACCTTGGTGCTACAGTACAAACGGCGAGCATGATCATGGTTTGTTAAGTCACCAAGGAACTTCAGAAATTTAGTATCAGGTTTCTCTGGGGGGTAGATTTCAGGAGACTCCTGTGATCTACCAGTAGTGTTCCCCCAGCTGATCAGGTAGGTCCTGGCCACGCTGGGGGTTTGAGCCACGCCTAGTCATGCGGACGTTGGCTCTGGGTCTGGCTTCTTAGAAGAAGACTTTGGTGCAGGGGTCTCTTCTGCAGATCTCAGCTGTTCCTTCTGTTTAGCTAGGAACTGCTGAAACATCTCCTGGAGGTCGGCTTTGGTCAAGTACTCACCTGCGGACTTGCGTTCGGGACTTACCTGTTGGCGGCGCTCCTTAAACCTTCCACTGTTCCAACCTACCTGCCGTTGGTTTTGGTTGGGCCACTTCCTGTCTGATTGTCCAGACCTAGGCGGCCGATTAGCACCCCCCTTCCCCTGTTGAGGAGATTGGGACTGCTCTCGCGGTTTAGCAGGTCTAGGTTTAGCAGATTTTGGCTTAGTGGGTGGAGCTTCTGTGCCTTCGAGCTCCAAACGCGGCTCAGCGTCGGGAGCTAGGTGCATAACGCGGTGATGTGCGTCAGGCTTTTGGGGCTTCCCGCCGGCTTCCCAAGCCTGTTGAGCGTATCTCCTAATCTCCTGAGTTGTCAGTTTTTTCATCCGACAATACATTGAGACTTCGGATCGAACACACTCGTGCAGGTTGTGAATGAACAGGGATCTGAAGGCAGGGTCTTCCTCGAGCCCAGGGCCGTTTCGACCTTGGAAGTAAGCACTTTTGAGTCTGCGATAATACTCTCTGGGGGGTTCGTTTCTCCCGTGTTTGATGGAGAAGGCCCCCATTGTAGCTGACGCGGAGTCTGCATACGTGGCGTATTCATCCCTCAACGCTCGGCAGAGCGAGGAGTACCGATCTCGAATGTCAGGTGGTAGAGTTTCCATGAAACCATGCACCGTTCTAGATGTGGTTTTCCAAATTAGCTTGAGCTTTTCCCTTGAAGAGGGTAATGGAAGATCAAGCAGACAACGTTCTATCTCCCTGAGATAATCGTCGACATTGGATTCATTGGTGTTAGGATCAAAGCGTTCTATATCTTTAGCTAACGATTCAATTTGACGTACACGGAGCCCTGACTCACGGTACGGCGCGTCATCCTCTGACTCTGACCCACGGTCTGTCTCAGAGGGCGCTGGATATCGCTGGTGTGCTCTGGGCTCCCAATGTTGACTCCTGGGGCCCAAATCGGGGTTTGGCATGCTGTGGCGGGCTGCTGGCACGTCACGTGGGTGTCTTGGGAGGTCCTCCTCCCGGGGCACGTCTGCGAAGTGCAGCCTGCGTCTTTCAACTGGGGCTTCTGCGTAATACGCTCTGTCCGGGTACAGACTGGCGTATGATGCTTGGTCATGCAGCTGGTTACCGGCATGCCGAATACCGGAGTAGCTAGGATGGGTGGATGGTTGAGGTGCAGCTTGGGGTGCATAACCCCAATCGGCACCTTGCACCCTTCGTGGACTGGGGGAGCGGTCTAAATAGAGGTGCCGCTCAGCTGGTCGACTTCTCACTGATTGAGAAGGCCGTGAAGATGAGGGTGGTGGTCCAACCTGGGGTTCGAGGGCGAACTGCCCTCGGCCCCTAGATGGTCCTGAATGCCCTATAGTGTGTGTAGGGAACGGGGCCGAAGGTTGGGACAGATAAGCTTCATCTCTCCCCTGCGGCGTGCGTCCGTCCAGAGAGTCATGGTGTTTCCCCCCTTCCCACTGTCTGTTGTCATCAGCAGAAGGGGGCGGGGTCTTCTCCCCATCTTCCCCAGAATCGGTGCTGGTGTTGTCTTCCTCGATCAACCTTCCATTTCGCTGTTTTTCAGCTAGCATACTCTGGAGGTTCATGATCTCTCTATCATGTTGGAGTCCTCTCTGATAGAGGATCAGGGCTAACTTAGCTAAGTGAACCTGGATTGGTTTTGTACCATCCGGGTTTTCTATTTGATCGATTACAGCTTCTAGCTCGACGCTACGCTGTTCTTCAGTGAAATCCCTAGAAGGGTAGTCGGGTTCTCGAGCAACCGCGACCAGTTTGGACAATATTTGTCCAGAAAGTAGGCCAGGTTCATAGTCGTGGGCCGCAGCGCCACCTGGTTGCTGGGAGTTGGTCAGTTCACTACTCTGTCCCTCCATTTTTAACAACCGAACCAAAAATAGCCTAGTAGAGCTTCTGCAGATAGCTCAAGGCTGCACCTTTGGCAGCAACTGCTAGCTTTGTAGCAGAAAAACACTAAATTAACCTTTGTGCGCACAGGTTTTAGCGTTTTAAGATTGCACGGAATGCCGTGACTGACGCTTAAAATACTATTCCTTTCAGTATTTTAGCAAAAGCTGGTGCGTTGCCGTAGCAACGTCTTACAACACTTGCAGTGTTAAATATGCTAGTTATTCCTTCAGAATATTAGCAAACAGGGTGTTATCAGTCTTTGAGTGAAGGTTTCAGTTAGTTATAATAGCCACTGTGAGTTAAAGTCGCTAAATTAGCAGTTAATTTTAGCCTAAAAGGGTTAGTCAGAATTACTTACACGCTGCACCTTTAATGAGGAACTGAATTTTAACCTAAAAGGTTAGCCAGAATTAATTACACGTTGCACCTTTAAGGAAAAACTGAATTTTAACCTAAAAGTCAACCAGAATTAATTTACACGTTGCACCTTTAAAGAAGCACTGAGTTACTGGTGAGAGTTCGATGCAGCTTCCTGCTCAGCGAAATCAGCACCACTCTGTTGCTGGTTCAAGGCTGAACAACGGATTATTTTTAATTCAAGCTCTTTGGATTTATTTGTTTGTTTGTGCCGGATAGAAATTCTCTGTGTATCCAAGCCTCACACGGGGCACCAATTAATGTTGGGGTTATTAGGAGCGAACAATTAGTAAGCTTCAACTTACTTTTGGATTCTTCAATAAATTCTGTAAATATGGGAATATTTACTGATTTATTAATTAATTAAGATATTCTTAGATATACGGGGCACCATTCCCCTTTAACCGGGGAAAAATTGAATCCAAAACTCTTATCAGTCTTTCTTGAAGTTCGTAGAATCCTTGGAGCAGAGACTTCTCTTCGACACAACAAAGCTACTGGAGACGAAAATCTGAATTTTATAACGTTTAATTAACAATTTGTCAAATGAATAAACAGTGGCATAAATGAATAATAACCATGTGATATAATAAAAGGATGTATATTCAAAATAATGTTCAAGGTGTTTGTGTGGTGTGTGTGAGTGAGTGTGTGTGTGTGTGTGAGATGAATGGGTCTTTGTTTCCCCAGAGTAGGTGGGGGGAGGGAGCTGTGAGTGTGTGTGGGGCTCTTCCCCTCCCCTCGCATTCAACAGGAGACCTGGATGTGTAAAGTTTTCTACTTTCCCGAACACTTAGTGGCTTAGAATCACAGTAAAACTTAACTCAAACACTTCAAAAGTTAACAAACAACAAAAGGGTCACTTGTAAATTATTTAATCTAAAAGGAGTCGGCAGCCTGGCCAGAGCTGACGACTAAAGATATTAGCGATGATCAATAAGCAGTTTATTCTTTCAAAATGACCCGAAGGACGAATTGGGAGCGAAAGAGGAAAACACAAAGCTACTTTTTAAGCAATAGCGCGGTTTTATTGCTTATTCTGGACTATAGAGGAAACGGGAGAAGAAAAGGAGAGAGAAAAAAATGAGTTTTCTGATCACCAGAGCAGCAAGGCGTCCCCGCTGTTATGATTTGACGGTTCTCCGTTTTCTCCGCAGTTTTCAGCGTCATCCGTCGGTTTAATGCTTTCTCCGTTGTTTGGCTCCACGAGTGTTTCTCCACGGCTGGACACAAAGAGAACGAAGTTTCTTTTGTGCTGAGTTTGACAACTTACAGCGTCTCTGAGAGCTGAATGGAGCTCCGCTCGTTCCCAGTCAGGTCCCGATGGAGTTGAGTGTAGTTTCCAGCGGTTGCGTGGGCTCAACTTGGCACTTAGAGCTTCCGCGTGCTCAAGTTGACGGAGCGTTCGACAAGCGTGTCCTTACCGCCAGGTATCCTGGGCAAAAGAACGAGGTTTCTTTGTCTCTGCTGAAGATTTATGGTCTTAGTTCGCGGGAAAAGCTCCACGGCTTCCCGCACATGCGCAGAACGTGTTTCTGGTACTAGGCGGTGACATCACCCAATGCTTCCGTGTGCAAAGCATCATGGGAAATGAAGTTTCTTGGCGCTGATGTGATTAAATTGCTTTTCAGAGCAATTTAAGCACAGTCATTTTGGAGAAAATCACTGCATAGTAATTTCCTCATGAGGTCAGACCCTCAACAGTATAATTTGATGTTTTTCGTGCATTTTTGTGATATTTTTTAAATTTTTTGTTGCTCTGAGCTGATTTTTCCTCAGTCCACCTCACAGCCTGCTACTTCAGCCTCATCCCTGCCTTGTGGTGCAACCGCACCCCGACCTGGACTATTTGACATGCCGTCTGCTGAAATGGATTGTTCCATAAAGGCTGAACTCCTATCTGAGATTTGTGGGGAAACCTCAACAATGTTCGTATGGGAGCTGTCTGCGGCACTTGAGGAGAAGCTTATATCTATCAGGTCTGATATACAGGCGCCAAAAACTGACCTGTCCTTAGGGCTGGGCGATATGCCAAAAATAGAATATCACGATTTTTCCGATATTTTATCATGATTTCGATTTTATCACGATTTTTTATCCATGAATAGCATAACTTCAATTGCGTATTAAAGAAGAGAAACATTGAATAAATAAACATTTATTCATATTAGGGATAATCAGCACAGTGCTAACACACTTATATTTTAAACTCACACCAGAGATGATAAAAGCCCTGAGAGAAACAAGTACAAAAATCAGTTTTTCTCGTTTTTCAAGTAACTTAACATAAATTAAAAGTGTAAACATATTTAAAGTGCAAACATGTCAATTGCAAACGTATTGTGCAAACATTAACTTGTTCAAAATACTATGTAGCTCCCAGTTGCTCATGTAGTGGATAGTTAAGCTCAAATACGGCTCTGATGTGCGGCTGGACCAGAGATTGCTTGTGGTAGCAAAAAACTGCGCATTCTGAATATTTTCTGCAACAAGTCTCTAAATAAAGTAAAAATTTCCAGTGCAGAGTGGAGACAACCCATAGAAGCACTGATTTGATCTCATTTCAGAGAAAAATAGAACAGGTTAGATGCACCTAATAAATAAAATTACTAACAAACTCAGGAATCTGTCTTTGCTTCACTGTTCTGGTGCTGAAAATAACACTAATGCGGATGAAAGGAGATACACAGATAAATGCACCTCTTATTATTTGGAAACTACATTTACTGCAGCTGGCAGAGGCAGAGATTGTTTCTATTGATACACGGAGTTTACAGAATCATTTTAAATGTTAATAGGGGAAGACTGCAGGAGGGAGCGGTAAAATACAGGGGGTCCCAACAAAAACAAGAAACTACGAGTCTGATGAAACCCGCTGGTTTTCCATCAGGCAGTCACGGGGCAGCTCCAACGACCCAGTGACCGAGCTCAGTCCGGTGTCGGTACAGTATCTTTTTTTTTTTTTTTTTTACATTGTAGGCTGTAAAGATTTTTTTTTTAATTGCAGAAAAGCATATTTACATTACAAATAAGGCGAAAATGCCAATGTATTCAGATGAGAATTGAACAGTCAGTGAAAAGGGGGAGGACAAAAACAAACAAAAAAAAACACAAAAACAATGCAAGGGACCACTACACAGTTCCAGGAAGTCTACAAAAAAGTCTATACATATCTTCATAGCTGTTATTATTGATACATTTAAGGGATCTTAGATACAATCTAAAATCATGTACAAATGCATTGAACACAGGGGGTGATTTCAGTATTTTTTGTTTATGTATGAAGAATTTTGCCAGACAGAGAAGTAGATTGTAGCAGAGTTCTTGGTTGTTTGTTTGAAGGAGAGTTCCAAAGGTGACGACATCTCTTGAAATGGGACATGGGATTCCAATCTGAGGTTGAATCCAGTTTTCAAAACAGTTCCAAAACGTCCGTGTCTTGTTGCATTCAAAGAAAATAAGATCAGTTGTTTCAACATCCTTCCCACAAAAGGAACATGAATTATCATCAATGTTAAAACGTTTTCTGAGCAGATCCTTTGAGGGATAGACATTGTTTAAAATTTTAAAATGTGTTTCTTTGACTTTAGGTTGAACAGGAAGTTTTAAATAAAGAGTCCTTAGTTTAATAATGGAGCTTTTACCAAATTTGTAAATTATGTTGTTCTTGTTGACTTTACAAGGGTATAGTTGATCAGTAAAACACCGTCTAATAAATTGGTTGGTACACTTTTTATCCGTAAGGGGAATACCTTAGATGGAGATAGAACCATACTGTGGATTTATAGGTTGGTGTTGAATAATGTTTCTGTACTGGAAGATCACCTCTTTAGGAAGCGCTATTAATAATTTTACATAATCAGATTTAGGAGGGCTAAAGTTATATTTAAGACAAAATTCATCGTACCCTAGTAGTTCACCATTATCTTTCATCAAGTGTACAACAGACCAAATTTTCCTATTCATCCAATCTTCATAAAATAGTGACCTATTACGGCATAATACATATCTATTGTTCCAAATTATAGAAGAGTGAGGGGAATAATTATGTACATACAACAACTTCCAATACATTAGTACTTGTTTGTGGAACTCTGATAATTTTGTGGGCAGTTTGTTTATATCAAAATCTGATAACAGTAAAATTTTTAGACCACCCATTTTGTTAAATATATGACTGGGGATAGAATACCAGAAAGCGTTCGGATTCTTGAGCCAAGATTTTAGCCAATTAATTTTGAGTGTTCCGTTAAGGCAATTGAAATCTATTACTTTTAAGCCTCCAGTCGGTACAGTATCTGCTCGGGTGCAAGATCGGCTCGGGGTCCTTCGACTGCCGATGACGTCAAAGTACGGCAAACCCACTCGGACAAAATACACTACATATCTATACTGTTGGAAAGAATTTAGCAGTTTCGTTATTAAAATAATGTTTCTTAAGACGTAAGTTTGTGTTTATAAAGGTATTTGTAAAATAAAACACTTTTATTCATAATGTTGAACTCCTCTTTGAGCACATCCCTTGAAGAATCATAGGTATTAGCAACACCTGTGAAATTGTATTTGCAGGAAAGAAGTGTGTCCCGTTTATTTAAGTATTTTGTGTTTAGAGTTTTTGACGTCTTGTCCATGAGTAGTTCAGTTACGCTCATAGCTGCTAGCTATAACTCTGGAGTTAAAAGTTTTCTGGCTTTACTAAAATACCTGTCTGTACTTATTTGATTGATGGTATTTTTACTTTCTATTAGACTCCAAATGTAATCATTTGGCACGTTTCTAATTCATTATTTGCAATAATGTAATCGGCGATATTAGCATTAGCATTCCTATGGGTTTTTCCATGTATATTAGCATTGCGCTTACCACTCGCTGCCAAATTGCAGCCTTTGAGATTAGAAAATCTCCTGGCTTTACTAAAGCCAGGATCTGTCTGTACTTATTTGATTGATGGTATTTTTACTTTCTATTAGACTCCAAATGTAATCATTTGGCACGTTTCTAATTCATAATTTGTAATAATGTAATCGGCGATATTAGCATTAGCATTCCTATGGGTTTTTCCATGTATATTAGCATTGCACTAACCACTCGCTGCCAAATTGCAGCCTTTGAGATTAGAAAATCTCCTTTTGTCACATCGCAATTTAATTGCACATGCAGTTAATCGTTCAGGCCTAATATACATGCAGCTCTATGCTAAAAGTGTATTTTCAAAGAGGTAATGATGGATTTCTTTGTAAAAGTTGTCCATCTTTCCAATAGAAAGATTTGCCTGGACCAACGTAACGTGATAACAACGTAACGTGATAACAACGTAACGTGATTACGTAATTCCGTCAGGTTCATGTTCAGCCAATCAACTACTTAGACGTCATCGGCAGTCGACGGACCCCGAGCCGATCTTGCACCCGAGCAGATCCTGTACCGACACCGGTACCGACACCGGCTCGGCAGAGGGTGGACAGCCGAGGCGACGTCGTGCTCTGCTTAAGAAGTGTTATTTTCCTGCTTCAGAAGAAGCGTCCAACGTGTTTTTACGCTTTCTCCGAGATATGTCACGTTGTTGCAAGTCCGAGCAACCAGTCAAGGCTTAGAAACAGTGGTCAGAGACAAGGGTCACACAAGGGTCAAGAGGACAAGAGTTCAGGACTTGCTGGTGAGGACAGAACTAGGCAAAGGGTCAAAAGACACGCTGGCTTCTGTGGATCCACCCATGGACACACCCCTGGGCCCGCCCCTAACTCCACCTCTGGCGGGAAAAGAAGGACTGGCATGGAGTGAGAAAAAGTCCAACTGAACCCAGGAGCTCTCAGGAATGCTGAAAGAAGATCTACAATTTGCTACCAATATGAAGATTTATGACCTGTGCTCTCATTCCAGGAGTGCAGCATGTAACTTTTGTGCCCTCATGTGAATACTGCATGTAGTGAAATGATACTAAATGTCTTATGTAGAGCTAAAAAAGTGTATTTGGTAAATGACCCCTTGACCTAAACTGTCAGGAGAGAATGACTTGTGACTCTTACATCGTTTAGAGCAGTCTCAGAAGTGATATAAAAGGATGCAGCTCAGATCGAGCGGGGTTTCGTTCTTGGGGAGATTCTGAGAAGACAGGAGCTAGTGTAAACTAACTCTTATTTAATCATTTTGAACTAATTCCTCCTTGGGGGATAGTAGTTGTTTTTTCATCTACCCATTTTTGTATTTTGATTTTGTAATAAACCTTTTTTGAAAAAGAAACATAATCCTGATTCTTTCAGGTTTTCTCTAAAGCTTCACGTTTGGGGCCCTGGCCATAAATTGCACAGAGGTAAGCATGTCGAAGATCGGTCTCTGAATTATCAGGACTTACTTTACAGTTTATAACAGAATAATATAAAGAAACCTTAAGATAAGGGAAGTTTTAACTTCCCCCTCCTTGCGAGTAACGAGTTGTCTTAAAGGCGATAAAAGCAAAATATTCGAGGTTATTTTGGCTCTGATTGCAGGTTGAAAAAGTCTCTAATCAGCTGGAAGGTTGGATTAATAAATAAATTGATAAACTTATGATAGCCTGATCAACTAGCATAAATCATTTTATAGTTACCAACCTCCCACATAAGCTGTTAGAGGCGCAATTAATTCCGGGTAGCCCAAACAATTGCTGAGAGGCTTGGCTTGCCTCCAGACTTCTCTCTAGTATCTTAACCAAAAGGTAACGAGTTTAAAAGAAGTGTAGCACTCTGGGGCTGGCTATTCGTGCAAGTCATTTCACCTTTAAAATAAAAGACAAGATTCTAATTAGATAGTCCAAACCCGGATCTAGTACGATTATACTCGTCGATACACCCCCGAACCCTGATGGATGTACCGTCTCATAAGTTCTAACGGAACTGGGTTTTAAAGGAACCGGTAAATGGGACGGGCACGCGACATGGCGCCTGCAACGTGGGGCTAATCGGCGAAGGTTCAAATATTAGATACCGGACTATTCGACGTAGAACTATGTCTTTTAGGCTGATAAAAGCTTACGCATTATGGACCTGATACGCTTATAACCTTGGAGCGAAAACCGCACCAATTTCTCGAAAAGGAAGGAAATTTGGGAGAACGGACGATTAACTCAAAGAGGTATAAAGAAATCACGGCTTTCCGACGTAAGAAAAGCCAAGGATAAAAGCTAGGCAAAAAATAAAAAGGAATAAAGAATAAGAATAAAGAATAAGACGTGAAAACGAATAAAAATAAAACAAATAATAAAAAAGAGAAACTTTCAACCAGCCATGGCAGATAGATCTTTAACGGTAAAACCGGAAAATGTTCTCCTTAATGTGAGATTTGTCACCGGAGAAATAGCGACATTTCAAGGTGAACCACAAAGCGTTTTGGCAGTATCCTGTAACCGGAGTTTTCATAACAAGGCCGGAACGGCTCAAGCCGCAGCGGAGCGCTGTCCGAATGCTGAAACTCAAGTAAAGAATAATCATGTATTTCCGTTAGTGGGTGATTTGGTGATTCTAGCAGAACAACAAAATGATCCTGTTTTTAATCAGATAGCGTGGTGTTGTTGGGAAAATCCAGCGAAACTCCCCACGGGCGAGCAGTATGAGATCCTTCTGGGATTGCTTGAGCAAATACCAACTGGACCGGAACCTTTAGTTCTCACTCCATTTGGAGTCGGGCAGTACCGATGTGATCAGGGAGCGATGTACTCTGCTATGGCGGAGTTCGTGGTTCAACGGGCTAATAGTAGAACAATTTACTTCTTATCTAGAAGCAAAAATGAGGCAATTCAAATGAGACAGGCGTTATGTAACCGACTGGGGATCACGGAGCTCCAAGCGGAAATGTACCGGAGACGAGCTGCAGTTGAAATGTCGGACTCCTGGGATGAAGCCCAATCGGTTCCGACCGCGCCCCCTTTGTATCCAGCGCTCCGCGGGGAATTCCCTGTGAGCCCCGGTTCCGAGAGCGGATTTCCTCCACCCCCACCGAACCCGCCTGACGCGGTTCGGCCGGCGCAGTGGAACCCGTTTCTACATGTACAAACCCCTTCTCAGGTGCCCATGAGAGGAGCGGAGAGACCGCCCACTGAACAGCATGTTGCTGCGTGGGACAAAGACGAGACTCAGAGACGGTCAGGGGCTGAAAGGACTCCAAACCCAATTCCTTTTCCCCCGTTAGAACCGCATAGTCCCGCGGCTCCTCCGAATCATGTTATGATAGGTCAAGAACCGGTGATAATTTTGTCAGGCGAGAAAATAGATGCGGAGATCCGAGAAGAAGATGTGTTGATCTTTCTGAAAGATCCACAAAGTTCTGCCAGTACTACGTCCTCCTTAAGTTCTCTGAGGAGACTTTTAGGGGCAGAAAGCAGAAGTTCTATGATCCCGCTGGTAGATCGTAATTACGAAACTGGAGAAATTACTACTCTCTTAGACAAGCAATTAGGGAATCTGGAAGGTCGTGTCAGCGCGATTTCCATAATTAACGTAGACCCTCATAATCCCGACATCTCTTTTCACCAAGCTTGGGAGCGGGTGGTGTCAGAAGCCTTGGATTTAGGAGCGCGACGGCTAGTGTTTAAGCTTAATAACAAACCCCAGGTGTGTCGGATAACTGAAGCATATGGCGCAGGTTTGGTGATTTATTCCGAAGCCTCTAGCAGGCTAGGAGACATCCCGGTCGTAATTTTAGTGGATAAGTCAGCCTTGCCGCGATTAGAGAAGAAAGTCAAACATTGGTTTGAGGCCAGAGACAGAAGCAGCGAGAGTGAGGGTGAATCGGAGGAAGAACAGGGTTCCCAACTGGTGGTGCGTGGCACACCCAAAGGGACGCTCAGGTCAGCATGCGAATCCCATCAAAAATGCAGCACTCGGATCCCTGGAGGAAAAACACCTGAAAAAGTGAGTTGGTTATCCCCAGTTACAGCCCATGAGCAAGGTGAGAACAGAGAAAATGTAGAGCAGCAACCCCAGAGAGCAGAAAAAGGAGATGAGACAAATCCTATGGTTTATGGCATTAGAGGACTAAATAAGAAAAGCCGTCCAGTACAGATGAAATATTATGACCCTCAGGCACCTCCTAACATAGGCCCAGTTAGACCGGTTCCAGAACCAGGACGAGGCCAGTTTGCAATTAATACAGAAGGAGACCAGAATTATGCAGGAGAAGAAGCAGAAAATCCTTTTCCAGACTGGTACCCTGTAGATGGCTTCACGACTTCAGCAATTCAAGCAGCGAAAAGTAGGGAAGAAGTCATGTTGCAACCAGGATGGGGGCAACCTTTTAAGCATGCTTATTTAGGCCAAGGATATGATTTTTATCGAGGTGGATGTATGGCTAGAGATTCGGCAGTGAAAACTCACTGCTACTCGCCGTGCAGCCCCTCCCAACCTTTGGATGTAAACCGAAGCACTCCGCAGGGAGGACAGCTTAATTCAATGCCTAAAGAGAGAATCCTAGAACAGGAATATTCCCCATATTGGCAAACTGCTCAGGAACAGTCAAGAGTAAGCTTAGGACATTTTGATCATACCATTCTGCCACAAAGAGCATCGGGTGAGACAGACGCTGGGTATGTACAGCGGCTTCAGGATCGAGGTATGACGATTGAACAACTTTCAAGTCCAGAAATTTCTCAGGTTATAGCATTAAAGAACGATCTGCGTTTAACCCCAGGAGCCTCGTTGATGTCCCTGGTGGAGAGTTCTCCCAGAGGGATTGGTGAGGATTCTGGGGAACGACGGAGGAAAGCTTTAAGCTCTGAAATCAGTACAGGAAAAGTTACATTAGCTGGGTGTTTGGGAACAATCGCAGGGCTTTCCCAAGTACAGCAGGAAAAACTTTTAGCTGATCTGCCCGGGGGATTAATGATGGCTGCGATGTGGCCTAATCTCTCTCCTGCAGAAAAAATCAGACAAGCGCAGGCGTGGGATCGCACGAGGGAATTTAAGCAGTCAAAAAACGAATTAGGACGGCAGGCCGGAAACAGATTGAAAGGTCAGATACCATCCCCTCTGCCCCCTCCGCACCAACAGCAAGGGAGCCAATCAGTGAGTTCTCAACCGAGGCAACTCCCACCCAGAACAGAACCGAATCCGAACCAGAGAACCAGGGGCCAAATGGACCCAAATGCAAGGCCGTTTTTCATGGGACCCCCCGGCTGCCCTGTGGCTCGACCCAGGAGAGCGAATCCGGAGGAGTGGGCCCAGATGACCAGGGAACAGAAAGAGAAGTTGATCCAATCAATCAAAGATTGGGACGCGAAATACCACAATCAGAGAAGACCGCCACCGCAAAAGTAGAAATAATTGAGGCGCTCTCATCTCATACGCATTGGGATGGGGAGTGGCTTAAAGTAAAATACGAAAATACAAAATACATTTTAGATACCGGGGCATTAATATCAGTAAAGCGTGAAAATAATCCGATGGAACAAATAGGATACAAGAATGTGATACTCGCAGACGGCTCTGTACGTAACATGGCAGTTCATAAAGATGAACAGGGAATTCTTTACATAAAAGGTGCAGAAAACTTAATTAGTTTAAAGGATTTAGTTAAAATATCGAAAGACCCAGCACTGCATGTGAGTTTTTTAGGTGAATTAGATATGGATAGTCTCATTAAAGAACAACTGGAGAAGACTAGTTTGGACCCGCACAAACTCAGAGAAATAATCCAAAAAGGTACACACAAAAATGATTGTGGCAGAGTAAAAGAACAATGCATTATTAAAGGAGCGATGCCTGCCAGGGAAAAGCAGTATCCGATCAGAGAAGGAAGAGATGAGATTAGATGTACTCTCGCTGAGCTTAAAGAAAAAGGGATAATCGAAGAGAAAGATACATTATCCACCTGTCTTCCCATTCAAGCTGTTCCTAAACCTGATGGCACCTACAGACTGGTACACAATTTAAAAGGTTTAAATAGAGTGACTCCGCACGACGTGCGTAAAACTTTTGACCCATACATGCAGCTCCGAACCATGCCTATTAAAAAATATAAAACATGCATCGATTTGGCTAACGGTTTTTGGTCTGTACCTTTAGCGCAAGAAAGTCGAGCTAAAACTGGATTTACATTTGAAGGAAAGCATTTTCAATGGTGCGTTCTACCTATGGGATGGGTAAATGCGGCGAATAAATTTCAAAGTGTTGTACAGTCATATCTGGAAGGTTTACCTGTCGTTCAATATATTGATGACATATTTTTCACGCATGATTGTGAAAGCGAACACCTGAAAACTTTGGACGAGGTGGTGACCAGACTGACATATGCAGGATTCAAACTCAACTTGAAGAAAAGCCAGCTAGGACGCACAAAAGTTACGTTCCTAGGTTTTGAGGTGTCAGATTCAGTGGCGGTACCTTTCACATATCTACAGAACATAACACCCCCGCATGACTTACTGACGCTGGAAGGTGTAATCGGACAGCTTCAGTACATTTCCAGCAACGTCCGTGATTTTCGAAACATCATTGATCCCATAATGTCACTTAAAAAAGGTCTCAGAACCAAAGTGGGTCAGAAACTGGTGACGCACAACCGCAAACTGAGCTCACAGGAGCTTGAGACTTACCAAGCAGTGATGGTTAAAATAGGTGCTAATCTAGTGAATCTTTCAAATAGAGAGCATCATGAACCGTTAGCTGTAAGAGTGATTGTAGGACAGGATTTCACAGAGTGTTTATTTCAGAACTATGACAGCAAGAGTCTGATAACATGTAAAGGCTATAAACTCGCACCAACAGAAACCCGTTACACGCCCAGCGAAAAGGTGCTGACCACCCTGATGAAACATAAAGATATGATGTTCGCTCTGGCCGGATCGCAAAAAATCATAATTCAATCTACTGATTATATGATTAAAGAACTTCGGAAAGATCTCCTCCCACAGGCGAGGGCCGTTTTACCCAGATGGGCAAAGTGGGAGATGTTATTGGCAAACCCGCAGATTCACGTAGAAGGAGAAACAAAACTTAAGCCTGACAGGAAAGAGGTTGTTAAAGCCATAAAACCAGAGGCAGTTTACTACACTGATGGATCTAAGAAAACAGCAGATGCAGACTTCTGTAAGTGGGGGTTTGTGAGACTGCTAAAGGACAGGAAATATCAACAAGCTGGACAGACTGTCGGATCCGCTCAAACTGCAGAATTGACGGCCGTTGTCATGGCGCTCGCTGACGCGTGTAAGCTGAAGCTCAAATCAGTAAGATTGGTCACAGACTCTAAATACGTTAAAGACGGGCTGGATAATCATTTAGCATTTTGGGAAGCTAAAGATTTCCAGAAAACTGATGGAGAGAGATTGGAACACGCTGACTTGTGGACTTTAGTATCGTGTTATAAGAAAAAATTACAGATTCAGGTGACACATGTGAATAGCCATACAAATGGAAAAAGCGAAGATGAAATCGGAAACGCAGAAGTGGATGAATTAGTACAAGCTCGAGCTTTGTTTCTACCCACAGCGTTTTTACAGAACAGGAGCGCTGCAGCTGATGAAGAGCTGGTGACATTTGCGCATAAAAATTACGGACACGTAGGAGTATTACGGTTGCGTGAGATTTTCAAAAAAGAAAATATTTCTGTACCAAAGCTGAAAGAACTAACAGCACGAATAAAAGCGACGTGTGAGTCGTGTAAAGTAAAAGGAGGGGCTCAACCCGTGATTTATGACCATTTGCCCATCATGTGTGATGTGCCGGGGGTGCATTTCAGCACGGATGTTGGTGAATGTGCCTCTAGAGGAGTGAACGGACATAAGTTCTTTTTGGTAATCAAAGATAATGGACCAGGTGATCAGAGCAAGATAATACCGCTGAAACGTGTCACAGGAAATACGGTCAGCATGGCCTTATCTCTACACCTGCCCCTCACGTGTGAGTCACTCCGTTCGGATGGAGGACCTGAATTATAGAATGACAAAGTTTCTTGTCTGCTTGAATCGAGAGGGATAAGACACATTTTTTCTATCCCTTACGAGTCCCACACTAACGGAATAGCAGAAAGAGCAGTTAGGACGATAAAAAATCACATCCTGACTAACCTGAGCTCCCGATGGGATACCCCGGAGGGAGTTTCAGAACTAAATGTGATCCTTAATATGACGAAACTGAAAAGAACTGAGAAAAAAACTAACCCGGAACACGTCTCTGTGTTACAGAAAGGTGAAAGAATTTGGGTCAAAAGAGGACCGGTTCGAAAAGGAGATTGCATTAAGCATAACGTAAGTGGTCCCTTTATAATAAAAGACGTAACTGGGAACGTGGTTTTAACTGACACTGGTTTGCGCGTTCACCCTCATCAAGTTATAAAATAACTCTGAAAAATAAAAGTAATTAATTGAAAAAATAAATAAATAAATAAATAAATAAAAAATTTTTTTCAATTAATTACTTGATTAAAGGTCATGGCTGGGCCAAAATCTAGTGAAGAAATGACTTGTAAGATCTCAGGTGCTACGGGCCTAATTTTGCTAACGAAGGGGGATTGTGTTAGAGATTGTAAAGTGGCTATGTTTCCGGGCTTCATAGAATCTGCAAATGCGTATCGTTACGCGCAATGGGGAGGCTTGATGCCGGGAACATGCGTGATATGCGGATATCTGTGCACCCTAATTAAATGGTCGGGGCTCCGGGAGCAGAAGCCCACTCACCTGGAGAGAGGAACAGACTTGCATACAGGTGCGGTGGAGCTGTCTGCTCCCATTAAAATATGTTTTTGCGGAACCTGCTTGAGGAATAATCCAGGCATCATCTCCTGGCAGGTCTGTGAATGCACCCACAGAGGTGAAATCAAAGATGGGTGCTGTTTCATGAAGAATGGTGTTTTGACTACCTGCTTACCGACAAGCCAGCCAAGTATGTTTTTTGTAGGAGAGCTGCTCAGGAATCCTAGCCTGGTGAAGCCGGTTAGAGATTTATGGGTGGAAGCTTATCCATTTGTGTTCAAGCTCAAGACCAGAGAAAAAGGACTGGAAGAGCTTCAGGCTCGGTCCAAATTTGAGTCTATTAAGAGCTTGATATTAGGACAGCAATTTGGTACGCTGGCTGATGCATGGGAAACAGGTACACAGATTGGGGTAACTCAAGAGTATAAAGACGACAGATGGGGAACTTATCTGTCAGGGACTCTGGACTGGCATACAGGATTGTCTGTTCAGGAGCCCCCAGGGATGCGTAAGCGTGTTACATCATACCTGGTTGAGCTGAAGAGTCTTGGACCAGGGGCGGAGCGTAAGTTCATGCCTTATCAGTTAACTTTGATAGAGGTAATAGACCTGTCGGGTCGCGTTTGCCGCTCGGCTGTTAACATAGTGACCACCCGGAGAGGAGAGGCATATTGGCCTAAGATTTATGGGACTGCTCACACTAGAATGTCTCGTAGAAGGCTGGTCCCCAATCTGACTCTACCTAACTAGAGCAGGGCGCTTTCATTTCCTGCTGATTTTTATGCTTCTGTCTTACAGATGTTATCTACGCAGAAGCATAAGAGGGAAAGCAGCAGAAAACGAAAAGTGGTCAGGTATGCAACTCCGGTGGGAGTTGACCCCAAAGTTAAAAAGAGAAATGTAAATATTCCGAAAGGAAAGGATTGGATAATAAAATGGATTAAATGGGCCTTTTTTATCCTTTTCGAATTTAGCCTCATAGGATTAAGTATAGCGATTGCATATGGGGTACATGTATATCTCCGAACGTATCATGTGTCCTCGGTGACATATAACATAACTCACGGAGGACCGCAACAATTAATAGGGAATTGGAATGTATCCAAAATTAAGCTGTTATGGCCCAAAGAAGATTTTACTGAGAATATAACCACCTGCATGATAGCAACACAGATTGGATTCAAGATTTGTAGTGTAACAGGGAACAAAACTGGCTGCCTGCGCTTGCCCTGTGGAGAAAATGGATTTGACCGGATCATGGCTACACCCTCCGTGACATCATTTTCTGCAGCAGAGCAGGAGGAGAAGAATGACACGGAGTGTGGTGAGACCGGCCCATGGGCGGAGTATATGGCAGTCTTAATGGATCAGACAGGATCCACAGAGCTTGATCGATCTTGTCAGATAATATTAAGGAAAAAGAAAATCTTAAATCAAACTTCAGGTGAAGTAGAGTTGTGGGTTTACAAATATTGCCTTAGAAATAATTTAGAATGGGGACACAACTTCACCACTTTCAAAGTGATAAAGATAGAAAGATGGTGGCCTCGTAGAATCGAATTTGGGTGTTTTCAGACCAAAGGCAGTAGTTTAAGTTCCTGGCAAACAGGAAATATTACGCATTGGTATCAAAGATTATCAAGAGGGAGGGAACGAAGAGATGTTTGCCCGACCCCCCCTCCTAACACAACACTAAAATATGATTCCTTGTCCATGATAGGAGAGAGTCACATGTGGCAGAAAGTAAAAGATAATGTGATTAAATGGTTATCAAAAGTACCCCCTGCAATGTCTGATCCCCTGGCTGAGGCAGAGGAAGGTGAAGAGACCGTTCCTCTCTTTCTAGAGCCCGGTATGCGGGGTAAGAGATCTACTTCAGACTTAGCTCGACTCTTACGTAAAGGTCATAGTGAATATGCAAACTACACAGGATATCAGAATTATATACTTCCCACTAATAGTACATATTTTAACTGGACATTTTTCTGCCTCCATAATGAGGTAGGCCTTCAGCCACAAGGATGGGAACTGCATCCAATACGACACACTCTTTATACAGAATGGGTTTATGAGGTTCCTAATTTTAAACACCCAAAAGTAGTGCAATGGATGAAAAAGGATCAATCTGATCCCACTAACTTAGATACAGGATTTCATGCATGGAATGAGGAAACTAGACTCTGTTTAACCAGGAAAGCGAATAATAGCGCTGTATGGCAAGGAGGCTAGCCACTTAGAATAAGGATCGCAGGAGCATATTATCAAAAAGGTACAGCTACTCCTGATAGTATAATTGAGGCAGACTCCATCTTCGAAGCAGTGAATGAAATGATTAGACCAACCCATAAGAAAGATTTTTATCACAGTCCCACATGGGCTAGAAATTACACCTTAATGCTTGAAGGATGTCAGGTGGAAGTCTGTAATAATACTAAAGGGTTAACTAGAAGGATGTGTATTTTTTGGTATTCACAACTATATGGATTAACAGTTGGAGGTCTGCGTCCAGACACATTAGGAGATCGAGAGTTTTTTAAACCTAGGCCTCCTTATCTAAACATAGCTACTTTAGGAACTGGAGAATTATGCTATAAAGTCTTACGTGGTTATATGCAAAGAGATATTCCAGAAGATTATAGATATTATAGAAAAGGAATGTACGAGACATATCCTATGACATACTGGTATGGAGAGGGATATAATAAGCAAAAATATGATTATTACCCCCAGGACACAAGGATTGAAGCAGAAACCTTTGAAAGAAAATTAGTGGGAACTAAAACTCTTGTGATGGAACATGGTCAACTTCGAGTTAAAACAAATTGGTTTTCTATTGATAAAACAAATACTTGGGAAGTAAATGATACAAAAACAGGAAATGGTCTTTTAGATCGTATAATGATTATGAATGATAAAGTTGGAGACTTAGTGCCACCTGGATTTACAGCGCCAGGAACGACGAAGTGCGGAGCGTTTAGTCTGGTCAATTTCAATTACCTTAACGGGTTAGGCATAGACCATCATGTGTGTTTTAATGAACCGAGAATAGGGAAAAATCCTCAACCTGAAAGATTCACAATTGACCCTGATGCACCCAAAGAGTTTCCTAACTTCAGAAATTTCCCAAATTGGGATCTGAGAAGTGGTTTTTGCTCACCATTTCGAAGATCGTTAGATCAGCAAAAAGCTGACTGGTTTGATTATTTTGCATATGGCATAAATGGCACATTACGTCATGTGAGTCTGATAGTACGTGGTGTGAATGAAATTATGAGTGACAGTGTAGTGCAGGTTTCTAACAATGTAATTCAAGGAACTTCTGATTCAATGGGCATGTTGGTAAAAGGAGTGAGAGAGCACATCATTAGGCCTGTCTGGGACGCTCTGTTCTGGCCCCTCTGCGCTCTCGGATTAATGTGTGGGGTGATTATTTTAATAATCGGTATGATTTTGGCCTGTAAAAACAACAAATGGCAGTTGACAGGAAGAAAGCTGTTAGGAGAAAGGAGAAAGGACCTGGTAGATCCAGATAAGATGGGAAGAGAGGTGTCAAGGTAGAGGGAGCATTAGCCCCCCTTCTTGTTACTCCTGTTTAAGTGCAGGCCTCTCTGCACCGCGTGTCACTTGCTCCTTAACTGTCAGTCTGTAACTTGAAGTGAACCAATGGCTCATCAAACTCACCCTGAATCTGAGCTGATTGACGCTCTGAATCTGGAGGTATGTCAGGATTTTGTAACTATTTTATCCAGTTTGTCTTTAGGATGTTGTAGACATTTCATAACTGGTGTACACTTGTTGTGAGGATTATTGTTGTAAAACTATGCCTGCAGATAGGAATTGTAGTGTGGTTCTTCCTGCAGCTTCTGATGATCTATTTTCTCCTATAATTAAGAAGTGTTTATGCAGTAATGCAGTTACTTATTGCTTCATGGAATGAGTTATATATCTCATGTGGAACATATTTTATGTTCCTTCCAGATGGACTCGATTCGGCAGAATATCATAGAGGGATTAATCCCCTCCGCAGGTCCATCAACTGTTTTCTCTCTGAATGGCGCATACTATTTGTGCACCGTGAATCGCGGGAGGGATGGATTGCCTCAGACTAAGACAATCGGGCTCCAGTGTGAACATGCTACGATGAATAAACGCTGCGTGTCTTGCAGGTTTATTCAGTACATCCAGACCAAATGGAAAAGGGATTCAAGCGGGAGACTGATCAGGAAGACGACATACTAATGTTGTCCTCCCCGGGAGTACATGCCCTGCTTGAGCAGGCCCACGACGAGGAGCTGACAACGGCGCCCTCATCTGACGTGGCTGAAGAGGTTGTATCAGTAATGACGGCAGCTTCGACATGCGTCCCGTGTCCTGATGTGATACGTGAAATCCCTATGGTCTGTCTAAGTAGTGAGCCAGCAGGCATTCCTTCCCCTGTCCGAATTGCACCTGGGAGAGAAATGAGATGGAGGATTAAATCCCAGAAGGGGTGTTACTTTGTTTGTCAAGGCAAGATTATAGATTGCTTTCAGTTTATGAATATTTTGTCTGTAAAGACTGGATGGTTCGGCCCAGAAGTCTGTAACTCTTTTGGGACCGCACCTTTGTTGGATACGAAAAATCATGTTTTGGTTTTCAGCGCCAGCTTCCCACCTCAAATGATGGGATCGCTTCCGCGTGGAGAGGCTCCGGTGATGGATTTATCTTTATTCTTTCTGGGCGAAGATCCCACAGATGGGAGAAAGCAGTTTAAAGGTTATGTAACAACCCGCAAAGGGACCTTGTGCTTACCCGTAGCTGATGATGGCATTATGATGAGAATGAGGGTTGATGTGGAGGCCACAGTTAGGTGTCTGAGTGTTCAGCCGTTCCTGAGTGAGATGGATGCTAGATTTATGAAGGCTTGCATTGCTGCTCTATCTTTTTATGGTCCTTTGCCTCAGTCCGTCCTCATGGGGGATGTTGCAAGTCCGAGCAACCAGTCAAGGCTTAGAAACAGTGGTCAGAGACAAGGGTCACACAAGGGTCAAGAGGACAAGAGTTCAGGACTTGCTGGTGAGGACAGAACTAGGCAAAGGGTCAAAAGACACGCTGGCTTCTGTGGATCCACCCATGGACACACCCCTGGGCCCGCCCCTAACTCCACCTCTGGCGGGAAAAGAAGGACTGGCATGGAGTGAGAAAAAGTCCAACTGAACCCAGGAGCTCTCAGGAATGCTGAAAGAAGATCTACAATTTGCTACCAATATGAAGATTTATGACCTGTGCTCTCATTCCAGGAGTGCAGCATGTAACTTTTGTGCCCTCATGTGAATACTGCATGTAGTGAAATGATACTAAATGTCTTATGTAGAGCTAAAAAAGTGTATTTGGTAAATGACCCCTTGACCTAAACTGTCAGGAGAGAATGACTTGTGACTCTTACATCGTTTAGAGCAGTCTCAGAAGTGATATAAAAGGATGCAGCTCAGATCGAGCGGGGTTTCGTTCTTGGGGAGATTCTGAGAAGACAGGAGCTAGTGTAAACTAACTCTTATTTAATCATTTTGAACTAATTCCTCCTTGGGGGATAGTAGTTGTTTTTTCATCTACCCATTTTTGTATTTTGATTTTGTAATAAACCTTTTTTGAAAAAGAAACATAATCCTGATTCTTTCAGGTTTTCTCTAAAGCTTCACGTTTGGGGCCCTGGCCATAAATTGCACAGAGGTAAGCATGTCGAAGATCGGTCTCTGAATTATCAGGACTTACTTTACAGTTTATAACAGAATAATATAAAGAAACCTTAAGATAAGGGAAGTTTTAACTTCCCCCTCCTTGCGAGTAACGAGTTGTCTTAAGGGCGATAAAAGCAAAATATTCGAGGTTATTTTGGCTCTGATTGCAGGTTGAAAAAGTCTCTAATCAGCTGGAAGGTTGGATTAATAAATAAATTGATAAACTTATGATAGCCTGATCAACTAGCATAAATCATTTTATAGTTACCAACCTCCCACATAAGCTGTTAGAGGCGCAATTAATTCCGGGTAGCCCAAACAATTGCTGAGAGGCTTGGCTTGCCTCCAGACTTCTCTCTAGTATCTTAACCAAAAGGTAACGAGTTTAAAAGAAGTGTAGCACTCTGGGGCTGGCTATTCGTGCAAGTCATTTCACCTTTAAAATAAAAGACAAGATTCTAATTAGATAGTCCAAACCCGGATCTAGTACGATTATACTCGTCGATACACCCCCGAACCCTGATGGATGTACCGTCTCATAAGTTCTAACGGAACTGGGTTTTAAAGGAACCGGTAAATGGGATGGGCACGCGACAACGTCACTAAGTTGTTAGCGCCGCGCGCTAAGGAAACCCTGCGTTCCTCTTCGGAACGAAAACCTCGTTGTCGCTCAGCCGCGGCGAAGCCATGTTTGTTCACACACAGGTGAAAACAAGCGGGGCACTAATACTATGACTCACTCTGATTGGTTAAGGGTCAAACAAAGGCGTGTCATTCGCCTGAGGTAAGTTCCATTTTCATTCAGAGGCAGAAATTCAACAGCAGAGCTGTGAATCGTGATAAAAAGGTCTCTCAAAAATGACAGACCGTCAGATGTGTAGATCGTAAAACGGTCTAAAATCGTCATATCGCCCAGCCCTACCTGTCCTCAGATATTTCTGTCATTGCGGTGGACTTTACGGGCCATATAAGCACGGTAAGAACTGGAGCAGTCTCTTTCCACATGTATGGATGATACTGTTGTGAGGAATTGGAATCCATGTCCTGCCGTAATAACAATAATGCATTAACTGCTGCAGATCTGTTTTCGCTTCTCCAGGAGGCATTTCAGCTTGAGAAGGAACCGCTGGTGGATAGATTTCATCGGTCACTGGCTCCCAGACCTGCCGCAGAGGGACACCCCCACGCCACAATCGTCTGGTTGCACTACTATGTGTACGCTGCCAAGATTCGTTGCCAGTTGGAGCGTTGGCTGGAGATGATTTGTTTCATTATCGGGACTAGTGTCTATTTTGGTACACGCCATGGGGAGCAAGCAAGGCGGACTTGGTTGTTTGGGGTCGGATTGCGGGGGCTGGATGTGTTTGCTGTTCTGATGTATTTGCGATGTTATTGCCTGAGGAGTGCTTTTGTGTTGTTGGTTTGTTTTGTATTTGTATGTGATTGTGCACCATTTATGTTTTTTTTTTTACCCATCTACGGAGAAAGGATCATGCTAAACTCAGATGTCCATGGGTGGGACAGAAATTTCATTCAGTGTTCAACTCTAGGGCCAGCAGTGTTGCCATCTTGATTAACAAAAAAATACAGTTTGTGGCCTGTAAGACTAAATCTGATAAAACACTTGATTGTTGTAGGCAACAATTCTTTTAGTTAATGTGTATCCAACAAATTTTGATAATCCAAGTTTCATAAACTTTTAAATAGGCTCCCTTCTATTGGAAGTCATTTGTTGATATTAGGTGGTGATTGAAACTGTGTTATTGATCACGTTCTGGATGGATTACACCCTCACACTCAGTCTCAATTTTCTATCTAAATCTATAGCTGAATTTATGTCTCAAAATGGATTTATTGATCCTTGTAGTTCTTCCAACCTTTCTATTAGAGCATATTCCTTTTTGTCTCGAGTTCATCAATCTTTTTCACGTATTGATTACTATTTTGTAGATTATTTTTTCTTCCTCCGAAGGTGCTAGCATCTGTATACTATCCAAACGTTATATCGGATTATGCACCACTTAGTGTAGATATCAACTTCATAGCCTATTTCTCTTTCTTCTAACCCTGTAGGTTTAATTCTTTACTACTCTCAGATGACAGTTTTGTCAGTTTTATTAAATTCACACTCAACGACTTTATGTCAGTTCATGATGACACTATCAAGAGGTCGTTGTCAGTGGTGGCTCGTCCATAGGGGGCGCTAGTGCGCCACACCAGTCTCACAGAAAGAAGAACATAGGAATCACAAAATATTAAAAAAAAAACATAAATTAAACAATCTCTACATCATACAGACTACAAGTGCTGTGTATAATCTGTATTTAAGTGTAGTTTAAAAATGTTATTTACAGTTTTACCACTACAGAATCGTCATGTGACGTATTTCCTGTTACTTTTGGGCACAGCGATCTCTACCATTGACCTACGCTAACTTTTTTTAATATAACATAGATTAGTACAACCTTAAATATAAGCATACTTTCTTTTATTTATCTGCCCATAAACCATCATTTTGTAGGGAAGCAAATGGATACGAAACATGTTAATAGTACACATTTATTTAAAAACTTTGTTATTCGTTTGCACCTTCCCATAACAGGTCATGCAAATTTCGACTGGCATGCTCTTTTCGGCACACCTGTTAAATTTTGCCTCACCAAAAAATAAAAATGTACCAGCTGCCACTCGTTAAACTTTTAAAGCAAAAGTGCGCGTCCAAACAATTTCGTTCTCTGCTTATTCTAATAAATGTCGTAAAACCAAATTTTACACAAAAGATGACTTGATTTACAGACTGAATTTGATTTACTATCCACTGCAGATGCTGAACAACTGCTAGTTCGTACACACGCAACATATACAGTACTTAACAAAAATATAAACAACACTTTTGTTTTTGCTCCCATTTTTCATGAACTGAACTCAAACATCTGAAACTTTTTCTACATGCACAAAACACCCATGACTCTCAAATGTTGTTCTGAAATCTGTCTACATGTGTGTTAGTGAGCACTTTTCCTTTACCAAGGTATTCCATCCCACCTCACAGCTATGGCATGTCAAGGGGCTGATTAAACAGCATGAATACTGGACACCCTGAAATGTGCAGTTGGATCAGAAAACACAATGTCACGGCCTTTGAGGGAGCGTGCAATTGGCATGCTGACTGCAGGAATGTCTACCAGAGCTGTTGCCCATGAAATGAATGTTCATTACTCTACCATAAGCTGTCTCCAAAGGCATTTGAGATAATTTGTCAGTACATCCAACCGGCCTCACAAATGCAGACCACCTGTGATCACACTAGCCCTGGACCTTCACATCCAGCATGTTCACCTCAGGATCTATGGTGGCCCTGAAGTGCAAACCACAAAAACAAATCACTTAACGCAACAACAAATTGAAACACGCAACAACAAATCACTTAATGTAACAAAAAATCACTAAGCTCAAAAACAAATCACTAAACGCAAAACCAAATTGAAAACCACAAAAACAAAACACAAACCAGAAAAGGTAGGTACCAATGCTGCAACAACAGGCATCACTGATTGGATGATGGATCCGTTGGCCTTTTGAACCGGAAGTTGATCTGCCAAACGTGGTTATGTGAAAGAGCAGTCAGTCAGCGGGTGTGTCTTAATCCACAGGCGGGATGCTTACGAGTATGGGCCCTCGCCAGACCGCTAAGACCGAAACCCAGCGGCTCTGAATTCGGACAGTCTAGCCTTCACCTCTACGGTGACCCGTAGGTCCCGTCACAGCCGTGGCGGCAGCTACACGCAACGGAAAAATGCTAAAGCTAGCGAAAATGGAGCAGGAATATTAAAGAGCTACAGCAGCTTCACGTCCATCAGCAGCGTTTGTTCACAACCGTTTTCAGGTAAAGTAACTTTGTTTATTCTAGAAGCTTTCAGGACTTACATGTTAACTTTAGATGGCTTCATGTATGTTTTAAGCTACAGAATGAACTTGTTAAACGTACACAACACATTTCTACAGAGTATTATCATGTAGGTAATTCATATAAACCAAATGCATTATAAATGCTGTAGAAACCTAAAAAGCTTAAAGCGGTTCAGTTTATAGACATTTTTCGTTTGTATATTTGTTTATTAAATTACATTTTAGGCAGAAATCACCCAGAACGAGTTTGTTTCGCAGGTCCCAGTTATTCCCGTGTGTGTGTGTGTGTGTGTGTGTGTGTGTGTGTGTGTGTGTGTGTGTGTGTGTGTGTGTGTGTGTGCGTGCGCGTGTGTGTGTGTGTGTGCGTGTGCGTGCGTGCGTGTGTGTGTGTGTGGCGAATTAAACTTGTCATTTGTTTTAAGGACAATGGAGCAAAGAAGCATTTTTATTAAGCTTAGGTGAAGAGTGAAGCTGTTTACATGCAGCCACAGAAGTTCTGCTGTGAAAAGTAGTTTTACATTCAGGGATTTACACAGCTGACACGTTATAATGAAGTAAAAAGTTTGTGTGGATACATGTAAAAATGTGTTTATTGCCTTTTTGTCACCTGTGGTCTGATTTTCTCTGTAGGACTGCAGGTGTCCAGGGTCAAGAGAGGCTTTACCTGTCCTGGGAGAGAGGCCTTCTACTGTCATCATGTTAATGTTATTTAGCTGTTTGATATTTGAACACATTTATTAAAACACATACTAACTGATAACTCTTTCTGGTTATTGATTTTATCACCAGTTTTATTATTACAGATGTTTTTGAACATGTTACATGAACAGCAAATGAAAAGATGGTAAGGAGACAAGATTATTTATAATAGGTTACACTTATTTACAGATCAAAACCAGTATGGACCAGTTATGTACGGTTAAAGCAGGATTAACCTGAGTGACTCTTCCTGGATCATTTATTTAAACTGAGTGAGCAGGAAGTCTTTAACAGGGCAGCTGGATCTGCTGCAGGAGGATCCAGACGTGGATGGAGGGCTGGAGCAGACCCGTGGCTGGACGTTTCTGGCCAGAGGAACATCATACAGGACGGTCTGCAGAGAGAGCTATGGGACGCTTCCTCTCACTGTCCACTCCATCGTCCATCTACAGGGCCTGCTGGGCTGGCTCAGACGATGGCTGTTAAATCTCTATGAATGACTTGTCTGTTAACAGTAGTGGTGGTCTGCTGGTACCTCCTGCAGGACAGAGCACCACTGACCTCCTCCACTCACATCTTCCTCACGCTCATCCTCCAGATCCACAACTTCACCAGCACCGATGCAAATGTGCAGCACAGTGCATGCTGACCTGTAATAGATTAAGGAAGAGTTTTTTTTTATTGAAAACTGTAAAACAAAACATATAACCTGCCTGTTATAACCTGTTTAGTTTAAAGAAAAGCAGCAGGGAAAACTACAGAGAATTTACATTTTTAAGACAAATCTAATCATTATTAGGCTTAAGTTGAATAAACAAATGCACATTGAAAACACATCAATGCTATTTTATTAAAAAGCCTGTTTTTTAAAATGTTTTACCCCCATTTGATGCTAAATAAGTTCTAAGGTCAAATTAACATTAGAAAACATCCTACTGCATTCAACATTTATGATGCATTTGGTTTATATTAATGACCTACGTGATAATACTCAGTAGTAATGTGTTGTGTACGTTTAACAAGTTCATTCTGTAGCTTAAAACATACATGAAACCATCTAAAGTTAACATGTAAGTCCTGAAAGCTTCTAGAATAAACAAAGTTACTTTACCTGAAAACGGTTGTGAGCAAACGCTGCTGATGGACATGAAGCTGCTGTAGCTCCTTAATATTCCTGCTCCATTTTCGCTAGCTTTAGCATTTTTCCGTAGCGTGTAGCTGCAGCCACGGCTGGGACGGGACCTACAGGCCACCGCAGAGGTGAAGGCTAGACTGTCCGAATTCAGAGCCGCTGGGTTCCGGTCTTAGCGGTCTGGCAAGGACCCGACCTTGCTAGACCGGCGAGGACCCGTACTCATAAGCATCCTGCCTGTGGATTCGGACATATGTACATATGTATTCGGATATATGTATGTCGACAGATCAACTTCCGGTTCAAAAGGCCAACGGATCCATCATCCAATCAGTGATGCCTGTTGTTGCAGCATTGGTACCTACCTTTTCCGGTTTGTGTTTTGTTTTTGTGGTTTTCAATTTGGTTTTGCGTTTAGTGATTTTTTGTTGCATTTAGTGAATTTGTTGTTGCGTGTTTCAATTTGTAGTTGCATTAAGTGATTTGTTTTTGTGGTTTGCACTTCAGGGCCACCGTAAGGATCGCCTGAGAACAGCCACCCAGACAGCTGCAGCAACAATCGGTTTGCATAACCAGAAACCGTCTCAGGTAAGCTCATCTGGGGCGACGGTGGCACAGGAGTTAAGTGCTCGCCCAGTAATTGGAAGGTTGCAGGTTCGAGCCCCACTCAGTCTGTCGCTGTTGTTGTGTCCTTGGGCAAGACACTTAACCCACGTTGCCTGCTGGTGGTGGTTGGAGGGACCGGTGGCGCCAGTGCTCGGCAGCCTCGCCTCTTGTCAGTGCACCCTAGGGCAGCTGTGGCTACATTGTAGCTCATCCCCACCAGTGTGTGAATGTGTGTGTGAATGGGTGAATGACTGATTGTGTTGTAAAGCGCCTTGAGGGGTTCCAGGACTCTAGAAGGCGCTATATCGAATACAGGCCATTTACCATTTACCATTCATCTGCATGCTTGTTGTCCTCATCGGGGGCTGGACCTGACTGCAGTCCCTCGTCATAACCGACTTGAGTAGGCAAACACTCACATTTAATGGCGTTTGATATGTTGGAGAGGTGTTCTGCTCACAGATGAGTCCCGGTTTTTACTGTTTAAGGCAGATGGCACACTGTGTGTGTGGGTGAGCGGTTTGCTGATGTCAACATTGTGGAATAAGTGGCCCATGGTGGCAGTGGGGTACTGATATGGGCAACTGTATGTTATGGACAACAAATACAGGTGCATTTTATTGATGGCATTTTGAATACACAAGAGATCCTGAGGCCCATTGTTGTGCCATTCATCCACGACCATCACCTCATGTTGCAGCATGACAACTAGGGATGAGCCGGTTCAGACGAGTATCCGGTACGAATAAAGCATTTTTGATGAATACGAGCTAGCCTCTTTTTCGGTTGAATATTTAAAGTTACTTTTTCGTAACATACATGGTGCATTTGACAAGACAGAGCTGACGTGCTGTTGTCTCTACCTCCGCTCTGGTCGGGTTTTTTAATTTATTTAACTCCCTCTCTCTCTCTCTCACACACACACACACACACACACACACACACACACACACACACACACACACACACACACACACACACACACACACCTCAATCAACATTGTTTTGTTTAACTTTGTGTGGGGCAAAATGCCAAATATACATAAAGTTGTGTCTAGTTCTAGCATTTCATATTTGCTAGTTCCTGCTGCATGAGTTCAGATGTATTAATCCATGCACTTAAATATTAATGTTCTGATTTTATTGAAACACTTGTTTTGTAATAGTTCTTTTACTATTGTGATCAAAAATATTTATTCTCTATTCTGAGGCTGCTTTGTAAATAGTTTTCAAATAAACCACACACATATCAACTTCTGATCAATCCATATCAATTTCAGACTTAAAATAATATACCACTCCCACTTCTGGTTAAGCCACGCCCACTTCCGGGTTATGCCACGCCCATTCCGAGTACAGATACAGATAATTTAGTTGGTTGAACAGATACAGATACAGACAGTGGTAGGGTTGTCACGGTATGAAAATTTAACCTCATGGTTATTGTGACCAAAATTATCACGGTTTTCGGTATTATCGCGGTATTTTTTAAACGGTGTTGCATATGTTCAGAAAGCATTGATAGTCCTGTTCTACACAAACTGAAATAGTTCTGAAAAGGTTTAACAGTGTTTATTAAACCTAAAATAACACAAAGCCTTAGCAAAAGTGCAACTTTTCACAAGTAAAGGAACAAATAGCTTATTTGTCTGGAACATGTTACAGTAGTCAGTGCAGGTTTAAATCATACAAATCCAAACATTCGAAACATAAACAATATGTAAACAAATCAAAGAAACACCACTTGTTTTCTCATATACTTGTTTTCTTCATTATCAAAATGAAAATCTAAAACTCCAGTCCACACTTGACTTGAAGTCAACCTTAAAAAAATATGTATTTAAAACAAATAGCCACTTTAAACAAATTACTAAAATAACTACTACACTATGTAATCAAATCCAAATGTTCAAGTATAAATGGCATTGAATAAGTAAACAAATCAATGACAAGGAACTAATTGTATATTTCTCTTCATCTTCAACAAATAAGGTGCTTCATCCAGCAACAGGGTGTCCGTGACACGGTTTAAATGCTGGCAGAGGACGCTGCGGCTGCAGTATATAGTGACTGGTTGCATTCTCCCTCAACCAAAAGTCCTCACGTCATGCATTTAAGCTAAAATGCTAATGTTAACTTACCTTGCACTGGCTGTAGAGACGTGGGTGATGGTCACGCAGATGTGCCATTAGATTCGAAGTGTTGCTGCCTTTTGCAGACACTTGTTTCCTGCACGTTCTGCAAACGGGATAGCAGTTTTCTATTAACTGTCCCTCAGCATTTTTCAGAAATCCAAAATATGCCCATACTTCCGATTTAGTCTTCTTTGAGGGCTGATGGATGTCCTGGGCGCTGCCGTCTCCTCCTTCGGCCATTATTTCAGCTTCAAAGTTTTGGTGCCGTTGCAAATTAAAAAGTGCGTGTGCGCGCCGCGGGAACTTCAGCTGAAGCGACGGTGGCTGGTAAGGGTCATCGCGCCGAAACCGCGGCCACGGTAAACCCACGGAGATAATATAGTTTTTTAAAAACTGGACGGTTATTTTTATTGTCAACTTTTTTACCGGGGTTTACCGCTATACCGGTTACCGTGACAACCCTAGACAGTGGTGTACTCGCTCATCCCTAATGACAACGCACGGCCCCATATTGCAAGGATCTGTACACAATTTCTGGAAGCTGAAAACATCCCAGCTCTTGAATGGCCAGCATACTCACTAGACATGTCACCCATTGAGCATGTTTGGGATGCTCTGGATCAGTGTATACAACAGCGTGTTCCAGTTTCTGCCAATATTTAGCAACTTCGCACAGCTATCGATGAGGAGTGGACCAACGTTCCACAGGCCACAATCAACAAATTGATAAACTCTATGCGATGGAGATGTGTTGCCCTGCGTGAGGCAAATGGTGGCCACACCAGATACTGACTGGTTTTCTGCCCCACCACCCCCATAAAGCAAAACTGTGTATATGTCAGGGTGTCCTTTTATTGTGGGCAGTCTAAGGCACACCTGTACAGTATTCATGCTGTCTAATCAGTCCCTTGATATGCCACACCTGTGAGGTGGAATATTACTTTGGTAAAGGAAAAGTGCTCACT
Source organism: Nothobranchius furzeri (assembly GCF_043380555.1). Classification (NCBI taxonomy): domain Eukaryota; kingdom Metazoa; phylum Chordata; class Actinopteri; order Cyprinodontiformes; family Nothobranchiidae; genus Nothobranchius; species Nothobranchius furzeri. The sequence continues at coordinate 30,424,022 of NC_091747.1, read as the reverse complement.
AACACAAATGTAGACCGATTTCAGAACAATACTTGTCATGGGTATTGGTTGATGGGTTTTTGGTAGAGTTTTTCAAAACATTTGAAGACAAACTGGCTCTGATACTTTTTATCATCCATCCATCCATTTTCGGCATCTTAGGGCTAGGGGAAAGTGGGGGCAGTAGCCTAAGCAGGGAGGCCCAGACTTCCCTCTCTCCAGCCACTTGGACCAGCTCGTCCGGGGGAATCCTAAGGCGTTCCCTGGCCAGCTGTGAGACGTAGTCTCTCCAGCGTGTCCTGGGTCTTCCTTTAGGCCTTTCCCGGTTGGACACGCCTGGAAAACCTCACTTGCAGAAAGGGAAAGTAACGAATTACATTTACTCACGTTACTGTAATTGAGTAGCTTTTTTTGTACATTTATACTTTTGAAGTCGTCTTTAAAAGCTGTACTTTTACTTTTACTTGAGTAAGTTTTTAAAAAAGAATTGTAATTCGCTACATTTTAAATCATATCTGTTACTGAGTAAAAACAAATTATCGGCTTAATAAATTAAAAATATTACGTGTAGCAGCGTCGAAACAAAAGGAGACACCTGCATGAGCACCGCGTCTAAACCGTGGGTGTACGCTTTTTGGTCAAAAATATCAGTTCAGTCCCTGTGATCCACTCGCTGTTTACCTCCTCTCTCCCTCCTCTCCTGTGGGTTGGAACCCGCAACTTCGCGCACCGGTGTGACGTCACCGGAATTCTGCTCGGTTCAGTCATAGATTTGTAAATAAACACGTGTTTATTTACAAATCTATGGGTTCGGTAGCCAGACTGGGTTCCATGTTTGAAATGTGTTTCCCTACCGCTCCGCACGGCAGCGGCAAAATAACGTTTAGCTCTCATAACAAGCCAATTCTCAGTGCTCTGCAGGCCTCTGTGAGTTTAAACATCCTGATACTGTTTCAGTTGTAAACATTGTGATCCATCCCTATCTTTCAACTCACAAGTTTCTTCTTAATTCCACAGATATGTGATGATTTAGTTTTTTTTTTATTTTACTACAGAATAGGAGATTAAAGTATCACAAAAGCAGTTCAATGTAGTTAAATTTGTCATTGAAATGATTCTAACATGCTGCTGTGTGTGTGTGTGTGTGTGTGTGTGTGTGTGTGTGTGTGTGTGTGTGTGTGTGTGTGTGTGTGTGTGTGTGTGTGTGTGTGTGTGTGTGTGTGTGTGTGTGTCTGTGTGTGTGTGTGTGTGTGTTACACATATAGGACTGCATGAGACAACGCGGTTTCATCAAATCCCTGCATCTTATTTCTTGGTTGAAGTAATGGCTCAGGAAAATTACTTTTATTTCACAAATAATGACGTCTCTATAGTGTTTCTGATGATATTTAATCTTATATTGTACCTATCTTTGGTCTGGGAGGTGTAACATATCATAATTCATTCATTCATGTTTGGAGACCAACCTTCACAGTTTGGAGACTCACGCTGGTGAGGAGACACCGTTAGTTCTAGTAACACCTGGGCTCCCAAGGCCTGTTCTGACAGGATGGACGTTACGGGACCCTTAAGGATTCCAGTTGGATGATTGGAGAATTATTTAGGAGGATTGGAATGAACAAACTGATTTCAGTGGTGAAGGGCTAAATGTCTCCTCCTTGAACCGTCACCTTATCGTGGTGGAGGAGTTTGAGTGCCCTAATAATCCTAGGAGCGATGTTGTCAGGGGCACTTTGTGCCCCTGGTAGGGTCTCTCATGACAGATTGGTCTTAGATGAAGGGTGAGAAAAAGAACGGTTCACAGGATCTTTCATGGAGGTAAAGTCAAAGAGTCGGAGTACCCGGCCCGGAGGGTTACCGGGGTCCCACCTTGGAGCCAGTCCTGGGGTTGGGGCCCGTGAGCGAGCGCCTGATGGCCGGGCTTTCGCCCATGGGGCCTGGCCGGGCCCAGCCCGAACCGGATACATGGGCTCATCCAACTGTGGACCCACCACTCGCAGGAGGAACATGAAGGGTCCGGTGCAATGTGGATCGGGTGGCAGACCAAGGCGGGAGCCTTGGCGGTCCGATCCCCAGACAAGAAAACTGGTTTTTGGTACATGGAATGTCACCTCGCTGGTGGGGAAGGAGCAGGAGCTTGTGGCAGAGGTTGAGCGATACCGGCTAGATATAGTCGGACTCACCTCGACACATAGCATTGGCTCTGGAACCCGAGACCTTGAGAGGGGTTGGACACTCTCTTTTGCTGGAGTTGCTCCAGGTGAGAGGCGGAGGGTTGGGGTTGGCTTTTTGTTAGCCCCAAGACTCTCTGCCTGTGTGTTGGGGTTTACCCCGGGGGACGAGAGGGTAGCTTCCCTGCACCTTTGGGTCGGGGAACGGGTCCTGACTGTTGTTTGTGCTTATGGGCCAAATATCAGTTCAGAGTACCCACCCTTTTTGGAGTCCCTGGGACGAGTGCTAGATAGTGCTCCATGGATGGGTTTGTTACAAAGCCATGAATGACATTTTTAGCTGGATACATTTGTTAGCATGTCATTTTTGTGTACAATTTAATTTTTGTTTTGCCTATCTCCATTTGACTGTAACATTTGTATTAACAGGTTACAAAGTTAATTAAACGTTGTTTGATAAGCTATCATCTTGTCTTTATTACTAGATGGCACATAGCTGATCACACTTCAGACTAGAAGCTAATGATGATATGTTAGGGCATCCTGGTGCAATAAGCTAAACTTTTATGAATGGCACGATTAGTCGACTAATCATCAACAAAACGAGTGATTAGTCGCTAAAGTCTAACTCTTCCAGGTGTATCATCAACTTTTTAGAGCTATTTCTTACATCAAACTGATGCCCAAAGTGCTGTACAGAAAAAAAAACTGTAAATACAACAAAATAAAAAGAACAAAATACATGTAGACTGATAAAAAGCAAGACAATGACATATTAAAAGTACACAAGTGAGCTTTACTCCAAGCCTTATAAAAATGCCAAAGCATAAATATGAATTTTTACTTTCATCTAAAAGGCCCTAGGAGTCTGTGCTTGTCTGACCTCAAGTGACAATGTAGTAAGAAATTAAAGAAAGTAAAAGTGAAAAAACAGACCTGTAGTCAACAGGAACTTCTCCATATCCACGCCTCACTGCTCCCATTATAGGAACTCTTTTGTATGACGGAGGAGGGATGTATCCTGGGGGTCCAGAGTCCTGTGCAAAATAGTCCAAATGAGGGTCTGTAGTTCTTGATATGGGAAGGGGGGTTCTGTCCCTGGCCGGGGGTGGGACTGATTCTCTGCCAGACAGCACCTCACAGCTTCCCCTGATTTGCTGGTGCATTTCATAAGAAGGAGGTCTAGGAGGTCGGGTGAAGCGGGGCTTTGGTTTAGTTGAGAGCTGGTTGGCACTAGCTGGCCTACCATTGTCTGGCCAGCAGCGTGCCCTGTAGAGGTTTTGGTAGGACAGTGGGTGACCATTGACCCGCCTGTTCAGCTCCTGACCAGACGAGGCTACATCCACATAATGTAAGTTCTCGGGTGGGAGCATCCTGGGCAGGGACTGAGATTTCACTTTGGTCCCTGGGTGGACTACAATCCCTTCTGGTGTTCTGGCATGCAGTCGTTTCTGTTCCTTTGCCCAGTGCTCACTGTCATTCTGAGAGAACTGATGACCAAAGCTCACAGCTGGATGCCAGTCTTCTGTCCCTAGGCTCTGGCACTTCCTCTCAGCTGTCATCCTCCACTGATGGAGTGCTGCCTCCCTCTCTCTAGAACAGCCTTGAGTCAGGGCCTTGGCCTGGGTCTGAGCCTGGGTTTGTGCTGCCCAGCGTTGCCTCTCCTGAGTTGCTCTCCGTCGATCTTCGATGGAGAGCTCTTGGCCTCTTGCTTGTTGAGGACCTTCTGGCCTGTCATGTCCCCCCTGTTCCCTCCCACAGGCTTCTCTGAGGTCAGTGTAGTCCAGCAGCACACTGAAGTCCTGGCCTCTCCTCCTCCAGAGGGAAACATCTTTAATCTGTGGGCCTCTGTTGCCATCACAAAAGCTGTAAGAAAACATAAATAATTGATTATACTTCTAGTGAAATGTGTAGTGGATGTTCACAAACATTTAGTTCATTTATGTGTCATCTCTAAAAACAGAAAAGACACAAACCAGTGGTTGACATTCCTCCAGTGTCCGCAGGAACAAATCCTGATCTCAGACTTCTGAGTGTTTTCTTGCTGTTTTTAGTTCTCATTGTAAGAGTAAACGCTGCTTTTCAGGGAAAGAACAACAACAGAGGAGACGTCTGATGGTAGAATAAATGTATGATAATGAGGCGGAGTCTGTCTAAATATTCTGCCTGATCATTTCATACTCTTTATCGAGTAACTACTGACAGAAACAGGAACATGTTCTGCCTGAAGGCTTTGGTTGCAGAACGTCTCTGACATTTCTATCTCTGTCCTCCAGCTAACATTCCTGTCCATTAATGATCGGATAGATGGCTTGTCATGATAATCTGCTGAATCTGAGATTGTTTAATGATGTCTTATTATCTTTAGTCTAATTGGGTTTGAGTAGCACCATCTAGTGGAAGTTCTAAGGTAGTTTTCCAGCAGCACTACTCAGAGTATAACAGCCCAATACAGCGTGGCTTGCATCAGCCAACCTCAGGGTTGTTTTGTTTCCTTGCCAACTCCAGCAGACAAAATAAAAAACTGTTGTTGGGGGTGGTGGCATGTGGCGCGAAAATGTTGTGGGTGAGAATTTGGGTGTATCCAAGACAGGCTCAGAATGTGGAAAAACAACAGAGCATCTACTCGTGTTTTTGAGCATTGCCTTGGATCTGTGGAGTTTAGAGATAGTTCGAAGACAACAAGCTTGGAGGAGGCTGGATGCTGCATGGAGGAGAACTCGGAAGAAGTATGGGAGAAGTACGGGAGAGTGTATAAAGCCATACAGCTTCATTCAACCTAAAACAGGCTCAGATATACAGGAGTGTTCAAAGTCACTGGAAATACACGTTTGAGAGTAAACTAATGCTAATGCTACTCTAGTACTCCACAGAGCTGAAAAGATTATGCCCTGAAGTACTGTGATTGTGAATAGTTTCAAAATACCTTAGTTATACATGTACATTGCGTGTATTTCAGATGGCTCTCTTCTAAAATATTCAGAGCAGACCATTGGTCTGGGCATTTAAGCGTGCTTCTGAGTGGAGGAATGCTATTGTCCCTGGGTTCACAAGCACACTGTGGTTGCTTGACTTCAGAATGTCTAAAACCACGTTTCTCTACCCCTGCCACAAACTGCGCCCCACTCTAGAGCAACAAGGTGTATCCTCCCGCCGCTGTGTTCCTTTCAAGAAGAGGGTGGCCAATGCTTTGCGGAAGCTACCTACTGGCTCTGACTACAGAAGTACGGCATCTTTTTGGAGTTAGCACCACAACAGCGTGCCAGTGTGTGCGTGACTTTTATTGAGTATTGTTGGTTCCAGAACTGAACCGATTTCCTGATGAAGAGAGGTTTAAATTAGGGATGTTCCTATCTGCATTTTTTAACTTCCAATTTGATCCAATTTAGAGTCTTGATCCAATAGATTACCTTTCCTATTGACATTTATGAAGCTGAAATATATTTTTAGAAAGTACCTCAAGTGAACTTTCTAAGACTAAATTTCATTAATAAGCATTACCATTTTTGTTGTAATTCCCATGAAATCAAAATCTTACAGAGAAAGGTCAGCTTCTGCTTAATATTTTGGGCAAAAGTAATGAACAAACTAATAAATTTGTGGCTGGCTATACACTGACGTGCTGAATGGTGCGCTCTACCGTCATGGGATCTGAATCACTCTTTATTTTTGAGTAAAGACCAGAGTGGCAGGGGAATTTATAGCACTGTCAATAGATCCTGTGCACGAGAAAATGCTAACTTCCTGTTTTGAGACTGGATGTAGAGTGTTAAATTTCCGGTAGCTTTATTTTGCGGTGAATCGCTACTGTGAAGATGAACTCAAAAAGTACGAAACAGGGAAGATCGCATTCAGTTAAAGAAAACACGGGGTGGGCTGCAGCCAGTAGCAGCACCTCTCACTTTGTTACTCTGTCGCTATTCTTTGCTTTGTCTTCTCTATATGTCTTTTAATGCCCTTAAGGTGGGCGCAGGTAATGCTAGCTTTTTTACTGCAGCTCACTTCTCCATGGAACTTGTCAGTTCGGTCTCCAGAATTACGGAGAAACAAAGATGCTGCAGAGCGAGACGTAATATCTAGGAGAGGAAACGGTGTTCATTTTTGTACTGATTATGGAACTTCCTGGGAGGGCTCTGGGAAATTCCGGCAGCTCTGCACATTAATCAATTATTTACTGCAAGGATCAGCTGGGGGCGCTGCGTATGCTGGCACTCTCCACGGAAACCCGGTTCTACCACCAGAATTAAGCTCTGGCGAGGGAACAGAGATATAAACCGTATCTAACCCTCGTGATTGTGGGACTTCCCATGGGCTCACCACTTGTGGGAGGGGCCAAAGGGGTCGGGTGCAATGTGTGATGGGTCGTAGCTGAAGGTAGGGATCTTGGCTCTCTGATCCTCAGCTACAGAAGCTGGCTCTCAGTACGTGGAATGTCACCTCCATGGTGGGGAAGGAGCCTGAGTTGGTGTGTGCACAAGCTTTGGGTAGTGACCGAAAGAATGAGATTGCAAGTACAAGCGGCCGAAATGAGTGTTCTCCGCAGGGTGGCTGGGCTCTCCCTTAGAGATAGCATGAGAAGTTCTGTCATCCGGGAGGGGCTCGGAGTAGACCTGCTGCTCCTCCACATCGAGAGGAGCCAGTTGAGGTGGCTCGGGCATCTGGTTAGGATGCCTCTTCGACGGCTCCCTGGTGAGGTTTTCCAGGTGCGTCCAACCAGGAGAAGGCCTAAAGGATGACCCAGGACATGCTGGAGAGACTATGTTTCATGGCTGGTCAGGGAATGCCTTAGAATTTCCCCGGAGGCAAGTGGTGCTCGCTGCAGAACCACAAAGGCGGAGCTGCACCAGAAGGTGGAGCTGCACCAGAGTCAGGACCGCCCATTCCAGAATCAGCCCCGCCCATTCCATCAGAGTCAGTCCAATTCCTTCCAGTTGTCAGACTTAATAGCATTCTGGAACCAAAGAGGGTGTTATAGCTAAAATGCAATATTGAGGACGGAGTTGAGAGGTTAATTGAACCGTTTTTGTAAAGGTTCCATAAAATTAAAAATCTAACTTCTGTAACTTTTTACCATGTTATATTGTCATTTCCTCATAAGAAACACACCAAAGCCATTTTTGGCCTCATTCACACATTTTCCTCCCATCTCAGCTTCAATTTGGTCCTCTCCTCCGAAGCGGGTCTGGTCTTGGTTCTCAAATCTGGATATTCTGTGAATTTTTTGACAAATTATTTCTGAAATGACTTCTACTGAGACACCGCCAAAAAACAATACATCCCATCTACAAAGACACACTGGACGGCACAATTACATGTAACGCCACTAGCTTGTTATCAGATGTAGTGGTGAAGTGGTTTTGCAGTCAGCTTGGCATGTGGTTTTGTGCAGGTTCGCCTCCCGGTAGCGGCGCAAACTTTTTTCTTCTTTTCTAGCTACACTTGCCAGTACTATGTTTTTAACCATTTATTGGTATACCGTTTAAAATATAATGACTAATGTGTTTTATTTATTTCTTCGTTTATTTAGCCAGTGTGAGTCCATTTGTGAGCAGAGTTTCAACTAAAATGCTGGTTAGGAACGACCAAATTCAAAGAACTTTTAGAGACATAAATATTTAGCAGAAAATAAACATTACAAGTAAAATATAAACAAATTAAAAGTTTCAGCTGGCTAAATAGATTGCTGCCGACCCCACCGAGAGCCGAACCAACATCAGCTGAGGGGAAAGCAAAACTTAAGTTTGACGATTTTGCCACTAGACTACCAGAGCCCATTAAACAATTGTCCTTAAATGCTGTTGTAGCCCGGTTCTGTTGGAGTGGCTGTGGGCAGATATTCGCTAAAATAAACCTTTTCATTTTGGGATATATTCAGGCTTTGTCATGTAGCAAGTTATATTTATCTTGCTTAATTGGAGCATAGAACATAGCATTAAAGGAGACATAACATGAAAAACCCACTTTTTTATCCATTAACACAGTGTGTTTCACATTTTAAGTGTCTAAGTGAGCAAAAAGGCTTATATTATTCACTGGAGTTGCTATTTAGATATTTAATAATTAAGTTTTGGGCATATTTGTCCACCCGTTCAGTTTTTCACATTATCTATTACATCAGTAATTTATTTCGTCAGGATAACTACCAAATATGGTAATGGCCCTCGGCTAAACACAGAGCCAATCCCAGGAGCTGATGACACTACTGCTAAAAAAACACAGAAGAAAAAGTAGTGCGTTTGTGTTTGTGTGTGTGTGTGTGTGTGTGTGCGCGCGCGCGCGTGGTTCGTTCGTTCTGTCTCCAGGCTAGTGGCTAAGTACTGAGGGCTTCATCTATCTAAAAGGAGTCATTTCCATCTGAATGTGGCAGCACCGGGACACAGCAGCAGAGCGGTAAGCTTCATATCACTCTAAAATGTCGACAAACTTTACTTTAGATTTACGGGCATTAGCAGCACTAAAGCGTTAGCATCCGGCTTGCTATCGCTAGCACAGTATGCTAGTAAAGTTAGCACCCAGATTAATGTGGATTTGGCTGATTTTCGTGGAATAAAACGTGATTTCTGATCAACGCCTTCTTTTACACCAGATGATAACCTCCCACTGATTGTAACAGCAGAGAGTCTGTGTGTTATTCTACGTGAGTGTGATGTAATCTTAGCATCCAGTAAATAAAGTCCCATATCAGCTAAAATGCAGCGTGACAAAGTCATTAAAGTGCGTCAACACAGTGGATTTAATAGAGTTTTAAAGAACGATCTCTGAGTGAAGTGAGGTTAGTTTTTTGTCTCACTGCAGATATAAAAACTAACTCTGCATCAGTCAGACGCAGCAAAGCTCACCGTCTGTATGAGCGTGAGCATCAGAAAGCTGATATAATCAGCTGTAAAATAATTAAAACAAAAGTAAAAATGTTCCTTTGCTTTTTAGAGTCCACATCCAGAAGTCTGGAGCCGTGTTTCACTGACAGGCTGTCAGCCTAAAGCCCTGATGAGCTCAGCTGGGATAAACTGGTCTGATGTTTAGGTAAGTGAAGATCTGGTCCAAGTCCTTGAGATGCTAGTAAAAAATAATGTAGCCAGCTTGCTAATGTTACTTTTCTTCTCCTCTAAGGAACACAGAACGTTCAGATGTTGGCGTTTCACGTCACCTACTGAGGGAGGAGACCCACCAGTAAAGAGACGGTAGCTGGACCAGACCAAAGTGAGTGATGACACACCTCAGCCACCCTCATCATTAAGAACACCTCACCCCCTGAATCACTCCGTCTGATGACAGCAGAGTGATTTATTTGATGTTTTACTTGCTTAGTCTGTTTAGAAATTATTGAATTACATTATTTTCTGTAATCGACCATCTGATCTGGATGTGTACAGAATAACTTTCCCCAAGTTCAGCAGCAGCTGGCCTGTAAAAACAGCTGCAGCATGTAGTAAGTCTGTCTGCACTGCTCTCTAATGAGCTTCCTTTCATAAGGAGTCAGACTCATTTGTATAATTTTAGTGTCACTATTTTATTACATTTGTAAGAATATGAAGTCACTGCAGCAAAGTGAACTTGTGAACAAACACAAACGTGACTATAAACATGAAAGCTAAAGAAACAACTTTCCTAATGCTGCTTGTAAACAAAATATGTCATTAAAGTTATTGTCTATCATTGCAGAATATGGCGATGTCATCATGGAACTGGTCTTTGGAAAAGTTTTCCCTGAACCAACTCCGTTTCTAGATGAGGTAGAGAAGATCTGCATCTCACCAACCCTCTGGTCTCAGAGACAACGGAGGTCTCCCACTGTTATCCAGGACCAGTTTGAAGCCCACATACTGCCCCTCCCTCATCATCAGGAAACATCAATTCGTATCCTGAGGACAACAGAAGACGGCAGGAGGACAGGAACTCTGAGACCTAGATACCACCAGCACCGGGACACAAAGCACCTGTGTGCACAACGCCTGTTTAACTACTAAAGCCTGTTTATTATATTGTTCTACTTATTTGCTGTGAGGTTAATACTTAGAAAATTTGTATATTAATGTAAACAATTAAAAAAAATCACTGATTGTATGTTTTCTTTTAGATGTAATGGTCCAAACTCAGCCTTGTAGACATTTATTGCATCCTGTAGGTAAATACACAGAACAGGCTCAGGTCCAGGATGACCCAGCATGCACTTCTTCCATTCTGGCTGTTAGGGATTTTATCAATAACTCAATGCCTACTGATGTTTCCACCTAACGGTATTTATTTAGAATGCAGGTAAGATTTAACTATATTTGTTAGCAAAGCAGACTGATCTTGGGAATTTCACTGCAGCACTGATGTCCACCTCTCTGTACACATTAGAGAGAATTACCACTTTACAGCTAAACACATTTAATAAAGATATAGGCTACGCATTGCAGACAATAAAAACAAAGTTGTAAGCATTAGAATTATAATGATCACATTAAAAAACATTTGGAGGAATGTTCTTTATTTTTGACTAGAATCTCAAATCTTTAAATTAAAATGTAACTGCTTTTTATCCATTTTCAGCCATTAAGACACCCAATATAAAATAAGACTACTTATAAAATTATTTATAATTATATGTATGTATATATATATAGATAGAGATCTTAATAAAATATATTCTTTTAATGGTGTTTTAATGAGCTGTATCGTTATTTAAAACATTTTTTATAGAAATAAATAAGCAAGCAGCATTCCTTGTGTGTGTGCGCGCGCGCGCACGTGCCTGCTCGCTTGTCCTTCCGTCGGCCGTGACGGATGTGTGTGTGTGTGCGCGCGCACGTGCCTGCTCGCTTGTCCCTCCGTCGGCCGTGACGGGTGTGTGTGAGTGACTACAGACAAATGCATGAGAGAGTTAGCAGCCATGAAACAGCTTGATGAACTACTCTCCCCACATGTTTTAAAAATGCTAATATGCTATGCTAAATCTGCTATGCTAAATAATGATTTCTCTATAGAACTACAAAGTCCGACTGGGGGAGGAGAGTACAGGTCTACACTATGGAGGGGGGCGGAGTTTACAGCTCCTCCTCCAGTTTAAAGAGACAGTACCCCAAAACGGCTCGTTCTCAAGACTCTCCTCAGAACAGGGGTAGATGAGGGTCTGTAGAGCAACAATAATGAGGAAATCAGACCAAAGAACTGCAGTTCCACTGTATTTAGACCCCAACTGAAGGATTTAGATGTAAAAAGGAATAACTTAAAAGCATGTTATGTCTCCTTTAACAGTTGTAAACTAGTAACAGCCGTAATTCATGTGAGTCAGATAAGTTTGCGATAAAATAAAATAAAAAAAAAAAAACAGAAAAAGTCAGTGGGCTAGGCTGTTTACGTGAGTGGGCGGGGCTGACTCTGGTGCAGCTCCACCTAATGGTGCAGCTCCGCCTTTGAGGTTCTGCAGCGAGCACCCTCTCCCCGGAGGAGCTGGTCCAAGTGGCTGGGGAGAGGGAAGTCAGGGCCTCCCTTCATAGGCTACTGTCCCCGCGACCCGACCCTGGGTAATGGATGAATGGATGGGTGATTATGGGAAATGACCGCTCTCTCTTCCAGGGGCGGCGTTAGGCCCGGCTACTTGGGCTGAAGCCCCGGATCTTTCATGCTAAGCCCCGGATCTAAATCGCGGAAGTAACATGCAGTACCAAAGTCCAACAGAGAGAGCGCAGCTGGCAGTAGTTTGTAAAGTCCCATTCAGTCTCCGCATTTGACCCATCCCCAGGGGGAGCGGTGAGTTGCAGACACGCCGCGCTCGGGAACTATTTGGTGGTTTAACCACCCAATCCAACCCCTTAATGCTGAGTCCCATTTTTCTCAAAATTTTTGGTATGACCCGATCAGGAGTCGAACCCCTGATCTCCCGATTACAGGGCGGACACTCTACCACTAGGCCACTTAGTCGTTATACAGCCTGCCTGAGTCTCCACCACTGAAGAAAAGCTCTTCAGCAGCTGGCTTCTTCTACAGTCTCTGCCTGAAACGCATGAGTGAAGATGGACATAAGGACGTTTTTTAGACCAAAAGTACAACGACAGAACCCCAGCTTTGATGAGACTGGTGCTGACTAAGGTTTGTGAGTCTTATTTGAAAATATTTGTTGTGCTGCTGGTTTGCCTAAAGTTAGCTTACTATCAGGTAAAGTTGTTGGAGAAAGAAAGGGAATATTTACTATCATCTCACACTAAACACTAACAGGAACAATACTCTGCCCGGAATATGCTTAATATGTAGCTTCAGATTAAACATTATGTGGTACAAGATATATATATATATATATATATGATGTTGACTAGTGCGTGTCACGTGTGTGCGCGCATGCGTGTGTGCGCATGCGTGCGCGCGTGTGTGCGCGTGCGTGTTAAGCCCCGGATCTTCTTCAGTCCTAAATCCGCCCCTGCTCTCTTCAATAAAATGGATGAGCTCTCAGAGCTGACCTGGCTGCTGCTGCGGGACTGATGTTTTTTCATGGGGATATGGATGAACAAGCTCAGCAGACTCTGAGGTTTCCGTGGAAAGATTTAAACTCAAACGAGCCAACAGGAGAGCGGAGCAATTTGGTAAGTGTCTCAGATATCTTGAGAAATGTAAATCACCACTTTATTCATCATCCCTTTGGTTGGTTTCTTTTGGAAAACCCGAACGTAAACAGGGCAAGACTATCACACAGGAAAAGGAGCCCCCTGAGTTTTCCCCCCTGAAGTAGCATATGCTAATGTGCTCATAGTGTATTTCGGGACATCGGCAAGACTTGTCAGTTATAATTGCTGATCTCCAATCACTGAAAAATATGAAAATATGTACCAATCCCATCTCAGGATCGAGATCAGGACATACCTAGTAGGGCTGCTCAATTAGTCGAATTTTAATCACGATTACGATCTGAGTTTTGAACGATTAAAAAAAACAAAACAAGCCGATTATTTGCTCCTCCCACTTGCGCTCCTCCCTACAGTGTCGCCAACTTAGCGACTTTGACGCTATTTCTAGCAGCTTAACAGACCCCCTTCTTGACTTTTTAAATCTTAAAAATACCTAGCGAACATCTCAGAAACATCTCTGGTAACCCTTAGCTACTTTCTGGATAACTGTCGTCGACATTTCCTTCAGGTTAGCTAAACACTCCACCTGCGCTCCAGACCGTTCTTCAGGACATTAGGAATGGGAACGATGTAGTGATGTGTCGGTCGCTAAAGAAACAGCTCTCGGAGCCGGCTCCTTGTTGGATTAACCAGAGTGAGTGACACACACACCGTACCTGCGGGCTCCTGAGCCGCTAAAAACGGCTAAATGTGTGTGTGCGTGTGCGGCGCGCTAAACACACGTGCAGATTGCTGTGAGACCGGGTGGGGGGTGGGGGGTGCAGCTGTGGTTGGGACAATTATTACATTAACTGATGGACTTGTAAATAAATAGTTTATAAATAAGGTAGAAACAAGTTCCTCACGCTGATAACTAATAACTAATCTCTCTGAGGACACGGTGCTAGTGCACTCTCCTACAGCACCTTGACACGACTAAATAAATGTTATGCAACATTTTGTGAACATCAATTTATTTGCATTTATTTGTTATAAATGCCACTGTATCATTTTTGCTGTCAGTATTTGCAAAATATTGGTATTTGGGTCTGTACTGGTTAGACTTAAATGAGTTAAACCAAGGTCTACAGCCCTTGGGTCATAGACTATGAGCTGTAAGTATATTGGTCTTTTTATACTGGGAATCAGGAGTTATTTTAGTGATCATCTTGTTTCTTATTTATTTTTGTCCTGATTGTGCCCTGAGCAATTTTATGACTGAATAAAAACAAATAAAATAAACATAAATAGAAAAATCGTCCTAAATATTCATGATCTCAATTTCAGTCACCATAATCGTGATTATTATTTTTGCCATAATCGAGCAGCCCTAATACCTAGTTTAAAGATAGTGTGCATAAAGCACAATATATCTATAAATCATTTGAGAGCAGGTGGGGGCTTCCACGCTGTGTGGGTGATATTGATGCGCTCATATTCCTATTATTGCTCCACAGGAATATCACACAGACTACTTTAACCGCAAAGGCTGGCCCGCCATATTACTCAAAGCTATTGTGGACGGTAAGGAACTGTTTTGGCATGTCTCCGCTGGAATGCCAGGTAGCAATGCATGATGCTAGCTGAGACCTTCCTCAATATGGGAACTAGCCAATGAGGGAAATCTGTTCCTAGGTCAGGAGAAATGTGAGACGGAGTGTGATGCACCTGTTGCAGACCCAGTGGGGAGAGTTTAGGGATGCTATATTCAGGGTCCGAAATTAAATTTTTTACTCACCGGCCAAGTTGGTCGGTAGATGATGAAAATCTACCGGCCAAGCATATTTTTTACCGGCCAAAATTCTAAATGATTTAGATCTGCCTAAAGCATGTTATTCTATATTATGTTGATTCCAAACAGAGTGACAAAATAATTAAAACATCAATTAATAAGGAAAACAACTCTTTTGTCATTTTTACTATTTATTTATTTATTTTTAGAGATGTTTTTATGAACTCTTTCATTGAAATCTAGTCAGACTCCTTGTTTTCTCTGTCCATGAAGTCTGGCCTCCTGCTTCTGACAGTCTTTGTGCCAAAGCATTACAGCCTCATTTGGGTCATAGTCCTTGATCTCTGGAGAACACAGCTGCACCATGAGAATATCTGAAAGTGTGTCAGGATTAGGGTTGTCATGGTAACCGGTGTAGCGGTAAACCCCGGTAAAAAAGTTCACAATAATAATAACCGTCTTGTTTAAAAAAAAATATCTCGGTGGATTACCGTGGCTGCGGTGTAGGCGCGGTGACCCTTACCAGCCACCGTATCATCTGTTGGAAGTTGCCGGCGGCTAGGGATGGGTACCGAATTCGGTACTTTTTAAGGTACCGACCGAATTCCATAGTACCGACCGAGCACCGATTCACGTCGTTTCAAACGGTGCCTTGTTTCAGTACCCGTCCATCATAACGAGAACTTGCCAAGACAGCTGCGCATGCGCAAGTGCGTTTTGTCGTTGCTTGCTGTTAACCAGTTGTAAACAGAGCAGAACGGTAGAGAGAACGCAGGCTAAAGCTTGGGTCCACTTCACTAAATGTGATGGGTAACTGGATGATGAAACCAGTGACAACTATCTAAGTGAGACATCCTCATCTTAATCTGCTCCGGTAGGTAAATATAATTAGCTTGATATGTTAGCTTCCGTTTCGCTAATGGTGCGTTCGCTTTCTCCTCGGAACTCCGAATTTTCGACTAGAACAACATGAACGCGCTCTAAAATTTGGCTTCACTTTACTAAATGTGACGGGTGAAGACGAAACCAGTGACGATCTAAGTGTGAGGCATCGTTTTAATCTGCTCCAGCAGCTAAATAAACTGTTTAAGATATCGTTAGCTTGATATGTTAGCTTCCATTGCCACCATTATTATCAGCTAATGGTGTGTTCGCTTTCTCCTCGGAAATTCTAACTTTCCAGTAGGAAAAATCAAATGAAAAAGGATGGCAAAAGGAATGAAGATACACAGTAAATTTAGTTCACTGTAAAGATGTTTGCTTCAGTTTAATTATCAGCTTATAAAACTACAAGGACGATGTTAAAATACAGTTGAATGCTATTTATCGTGATATTTATCAAATATTGTTATATATTGAGAAAAATATATATTTAATTATAAAAGAAAATTAAAATAATAAACACTCAAAAGTATCGAAAATTGGTACCGTTAAGTACCGGTATCGATTCGTAGGTACCGGTAATTAGTACCGGATCGATTCAAATGTCAAAGGTACCCATCCCTACCGGCGGCACATGCGCACTTTGTTGTTTACGACCAAAACTTTCTTTAAGCTAAAGCTGAAATAATGGCAGGAGGAGACGGCAGCACTTGGGACATTTATTATCCCTCAAAGAAGACAAAGTCGGAAGTACGGGCATCTTTTGGATATTTGAAGAATGCCGAGGGACAGTTGTCTTTGAAAGGCAGCAACGCTACGTGGCCATCATAATGTAGCCATTGTTTCACGACTCCGCCATCTCCGGTTCGCCACTTTTCACAAAATCTTCTGGTTGCCACTGGTCCTGCTGGTTTTTCTTCCAGTTTGACGAGTTTTCTTTTGGAAGGCTGGCTGACTCCAGTTAAAAACCGCCACATTTCACCGCTAGTTTTAACACGAAGCTAACGGCTAACTTGATAAACTGACTGAATGGGATAGGTGGAAATGACGTTGGATGCGGCGTTCACGTTTCGCGTACGTTTGTGTACGTTGCGTGCAGGCGGGAGGAGTATCAGTCATCCATGGAAGATGACTGATAAACATAACTAATTTGGTGCAAACATTTACTCGCCAGGTGGCAGGTAGAGCTCAAAAATTTACTCGCCAAATGGAGCAATTTACTCGCATTTGGCGAGTGGCGAGTGTTAATTTCGGACCCTGGATATTGCAGTACCTCAACAATAACAATTGAAAATAACTGACTTCTATCCATTGACTTCTACCAATAAAATTGCAAACACAACAAAGATATATATATATATATATATATATATATATATATATAGCTTTAGTCAACATTATGGGTTAATTATCTTAATTATTTAGCCATTAGTAGTAGCGCAAAATGCTCATCTAACACCATGTGTGTGCTAATGGAAATATTAGCACCAGTTTGGAGGTAGTTAGTTGTAATTTTACATTTGAGCTGGGTAAGAATTTCAGATTAGCATTTCCTGCAATCATCTGGGTTTCTGAGCACCCAAGAAGCAAATGCTACTGATTGTGGCTCCATCATCTTAAGCATTCAACCATTAATAGCTCATAATTGCTTATGTAGCACCTTGGAGTACTCCTGAGTGTGCAGACATAAATGTCAACAGAAATAGAATATGAAAAGCCTTTGCTGTGTAGGCTGAGATTAAATAGCAGCCTAGAGTGCAACTTTTTTATTAAAGGCAAACTAATCGATTAAAATTTTACTACTGCACGCAAAAGGGTTTAAAAATGCAAAAGTAGAATATGATAACACAAAAGTTCAAGAATTCAGATTGTTGAAGCTTGAGCTATTTGTCCCAGCAGCAGAAAAAAGCCCTGATTGAATGCTGCATTTTGGGAAATCTGGCAGATCAGATGGCACAAAATAGGTGCCTCCCGTGGACCCGTACACCCTATCACAATCTATACCCCGCCACTGGTGATGTGAGGTCCGGTTCTGGGGGGGGGGGGGGGGGGGGGGTTCGCAGATCAGGGGCCACAAAGAAAGGCCCCACGGGCTGGGTCCGGCCTATTGAGTACCACTGGTCTAATCTTTTGGTAGGTCGGAGGGACTGGTGGTGCAGCTGTGGCTACATTGTAGCTCCTCCCCACCAGCGTGTGTGTGTGAATAGGTGAATGACCAATTGTGTTGTCACTTTAGGGGGTTGTAGAACCCTATGAAGGCGCTATACAAACACAGGCCATCTACCATGTTAGTGTTATTGGCTTACGCTTACATGTTCTAGGCAGAACATTAACTGGTGACCCTCAGGTCTGAGTAACTGAACAGTCTGGTTTATTTGGATTTTCAGGGATCGAGTCAATATTCCTAGAAATAACACACATTTCAGCACTCTTCATCCAACAAGTTTCCAGACTGAGCTAATTATAGCCTTTCCTCCATATACATCTTTAAATATTCCCTATATAACTCCTGTTTTATTGATGGTAAATGCAGTTTGTATGTGGGATTAATACATTAATAGGTTTTATATAACAATAAAATACGTGTTTGTTAATCAGGGCATGCTTAAATCCAAAGCATCGGTTTGCCTTAAAAACCTGCCTGAATAACCATTCCCCAGGGTCTGAAGTGGAGGACGGGAGCATACGTTATCCTTCCTGCCCTGTTCAGGCACAACTATGGGGAGGAGAGGGCCGTTTCATTCCTGACCCTCACCCTGGTAACCACTGATTTAATACATGAATTCATTTCTGGTTAAATACAAAACAGCACAGATTACATATAAGGTGTAGTGTTAGTCTACGTATGTATTTTGGGTGCTTTTTAAGCTCAATCAATATACTACACTACATTTGACCAATAAGATGTGAATTTCTATATAAATATGGAAATCCAACCTGATTGGTCTCAAAGGGTTTAACCAGAAGAATTAGAGATTCTTTGTTTATTCGGGGATCGTAAGTACACTTCATATTAATTCAGACAAATTTGGGTTTATAAAAAGTAAGAAATTTATTTTGTGAACAAATTATAAACAAAACAACTAGGAAACTATGAGGTGATGAGTGTATGATGTAGTGTAATGTGATGTGTGAATGTGATGTTATCAGAACCCTCGTATCAGAAGAAGCTGAGTTCTGAGTGTGATTGAATTTGGTCTGCATTAATCTAGAAAGTTGATTTCTAATAAAATGGCATCAGATGCAATCTGTCGTGTGTACATACCCTTTTTTTTCAGAGACCCCCTTGGTAGATCTGGAATGTCAGGAAGTCCGGTGGACCTTAAAGCACCGAGGTTCGCAGGATAACTGCGGCGTGACCAGTTCCAGTCTGGGGATGTCTCCAGGTCACAACAGGTGGACTTGTTTGGCGTCTTGAAGGGACTCTTAAGGAGTCTTGCTGTGTCAGCTTTGTAGCGTGTGACAGGTTTTGACAGCCTGTCAAAAAATGCGGTGGTTCAAGAGTTTCCTCCGGTGGCCAGTCTGGAGTTTGGCTCCAAAAACTAGAACTCGGGAAGTGATTCTGTTTTGATAATTCTCCTATTATGATTGTGGCCAAACAGGACAAAAGAGGTTAAGAGGTGTTAACAAACAAACCTCAGAACACACCTTGCTCAGATACAGGAGCTCTGATTTGTGGATCAGAAAACAACGTGTCATGAGATTACTTTAACCTTGTCATCGTCATGTGTATGAGTGTGTGTGAGCTTGTCACGTAGATAGTGATTCACTTCTTAAATCAAACTTTACTGATCATAACATAATAATATTCATTTCAACTTCAGTAATTTAAGCACAGATTAATCAAAACACTATTATTATTCTTCAGCCATTATTATTCATTCAACCTTATGATTATTTACGTATTTCATTGCATCATCCAGTATTCATTATTATAACAGTTCAGTCCTTTATTCTGTGCAGGACAGCCTATATAAGCAGACAGGCTTGGCAGAGAAGAACCTTGGGAATAGAACATGATGCTGACAATCTGTGTGTAAACATGCAGCGTCGAATCTTTCTTGCAGATTAAAGGCACCAGTTAAGACTTATGTCTCCATATGACCGGATACTGAAGAGGTCAAACTGTAGATGAAAAACTGACCATTTCTGGACGCTACAAAGGTAAGAAATGAATGAATACCTGACAAAATACAGAAACTGTTTACAGAGAGGGAAGGAAGATAAAACTGGAGAGGGATACTAAGTTTAAAGATACATAATATTAGAACAACACAAAAAAGTGTGTATCACAATAACAGGGATTATGGAACAGCTTAGAAGAGGAAATGAAAGTAAGCACAAATATAAACCTGTTTAAAATGAATTATAAACAGCATATTAGTATAGAGAAGAAAATAGATGATTCATTTTGTTTGTCCTTTATTCTAAAGAAAAATGAGTTTGCGTATGAATTGTTAAAAGAGATGTGTTTTTTGTTTTTTCCTTTATGGTTTGTTTGTATGATCTGTAGCATTTGTTGTTTTAACGTGGTTTCGTGTTAAGTTTGGTATATTAGTATTAAGTATAAATAAAGGATGATATGTATAAGGGGGTAGGAACATTTACGTTTTGACTTCAGCCACTCCTTTTCAAGCAGAGAAGAAGAAAAAAGGATGACGAATTTATATTATGTATGTTTTGTTTGTTTGTTTTAAATTAAAAAACTACTATTACTACTGATTCAGTTCATTTATATAGTGCCAAATCACAACAAGAGTTGTCTTAAGGCACTTTGCAAAGTAAACATTCCCACTGAACCTACAAATGATAAAGAGTTGACTCACGAACACAAAGAGCCTGGAGACACAGATCACATCTTACCCGCTGTCTGAGGTCAGCGACTCTCCTAAGGAATGGGTGTCTGTCTGGCCTCGGATCTCACTGTCCCGCTGTGGCTGGCTCCCATCTCTAGGTTCAATGTTGCTGTGACAACCGCCACCGAACACCTGGGGGTGCCTTGCTCCACTGCTGTTTGCCACAGCCACCACCGGCCCCCTCTCATAGCCGTTTACTGTCCTAGGAGCAGTTCTGTTCTCCAGAGTTTCATGGTGTTTTCTGTAGGACGGATGAGAGGAGGGAGGCTGATGGGAGGAAGACGGGGGGACTGGTGTAGGGGTGGAGGATGTGGCATGCCTGGCAAGTTTGTATCCATGAGAAATGAGGAGGTCCTCCACACTGTACATGGTGGCATCTGTTTCTGCTGGTGTGGGTCGTTAGACAGGTGTTTGGCCAAGGTGCTTCTGCCTGTTCCCTACATACAGCTTGCCAAGGCCATCACTGGAAACAAACAGAGAGAAGGGATGGAGTAAAAACACAGGTAGAGTTCTCTTCCTGCTGTCAAAGTCCAGTTGATACCAAGCCTGTCACACGCAACAGCTCCCCCTCCTCTCCACATATAAACTTCCTCCATTTCATGCAGGTGTGGAGGGAGACTGTCAGGTAAACAAGCTGGTGCTGAAGCGCCAGCAGCAGCAGTTACACATGGCTGCTTGTGTTGGTTTAAAAACACAAATAAATATGGCGGCAGTTCAGAAAGTGTTTGGATACAACCTCAGGATATTGTCCTATTTGGGGAAATCATAATTTTCTTCCAGCCTTTTCAGATTTTACATTTTCAACATCGAGTGAAAAAGGCATTCAAGTTGTGCTCAATTTGTTCTGACGGCCAGTTTATTTTATTTACCAAACTTTGTCATTCTTTCAAGATCCCAAAGTCGGAACTTTTTAGATATGTGTAAATCAGAAACTTTGTTCAGAAAAGTTTTAATTTATTTCCAATTTTGACAAAAGACGAACATACTGGGCAACATATGTGTCTCATATGGGTAAAAAGTTATTTGCTAAGCTGTATCACCTAATAAGCGACATCAACCCCTCTTCTTTAGACAAAAAATAAAAAGCGCTGGGAGATCGACATTAGTGAAAAACAAGGAAAAACAAGGAATGGTTTCTTTTGGGTGAATACACAGCTCGTCAATACGTGCACGCCATGGTCTGATCCAATAGAAGGAAGGTGGTTCTGAGAGGTCACCTTACCAATGCCAGACTGGCCACTATTTGCCCTCCTGCCCTCGATGTAAGGGTTGCCTAGCAGATCATCATGTTTTGGTCCTGCCCTCTTCTGGTCTAATATTGTTGATGTTTACTCAAAAATCAATCAGTCAATCTATCTATCATTTATCCATCCATCCATCCATCCATCCATCCATCCATCCAGACAGACAGACAGACAGACAGACAGACAGACAGACACAGACAGACAGACAGACAGACAGACAGACAGACAGATAGATAGACAGATAGATGATAGATAGATAGATAGATAGATAGATAGATAGATAGATAGATAGATAGATAGATAGATAGATAGATAGATAGATAGATAGATAGATAGATAGATAGATAGATAGATAGATAGATAGATAGATAGATAGATAGATAGATAGTGTTTCGTCATTTATGTGCTGACTAACTAAAAAGGATAAGTAACACACACGGGTAAAATTGTTGCCACCCTTTGCCTTTTTGGTGGTGGGTGCTAAAGGTGCATCTGTAAGAATAAAACAGCTGAATTTGTGCTAAAAGCTCATTTAAAAATCAGCTAATAATATTATATAGTAATATAATAGATTAGAGGGTATCACAGGTTTGAAACCCCTCCGAGATGACGCATTAAAATGGTTATGGGGCTGATGAGAGTACGGATTAAGGATCCCCACTGATGTAATGCACCTTAAGAAGACATGCTTAATGCCTTGTCAACAGTAAAGCTGCTGCTGCAGCCCACTCATTCATGCAAACAACCTGGCTGTCCTCAGTAAGAGACGACATAAAGGAGCAGTACTGCGGGACTCTGCCAGAATCAACACTGGGCAGATGGTTTCAAAGCCAATCACACTCAGATTGTTAAAGGCGGAGCCAAATCGCTTGTTTCCTCCTCTGAAAAACAGACAGCTTATGCAGCCTCACAAGAAATGCATTCAGCTGCAAACTACCTGGCATTTGTTTGGCCATTATAGTCCCATTGAGATAAAACCAGCTATAAAAAGTAATCAGAAAGAGCAGCATCACTGCTCCTGTCCTTCCTACCTGAACTCCAGCACAGCCTGCTCGGTGATTAACAGGAGCATGACACGTTCGCTCTCTTTATGTGTCTGACGCTTTAATGCGATTATTTCTTTCATTTAAAGCCTTAAACCTGTTAGTTTTGGGGGATAGACTGCTGGTGCTTACCCGGTTTTTACTTTTGTTGAGTTCAGCCTTGCCCGCTTATGACTTGAGTAAGCCCCACTACAAGGGAAGGCATCGGATTTAGCAAGGACCTTCTGCTGAAGCAATGTCATTGTACAAGAAAAGAGTTGTTTCATTTGCTTCTGGGATGATCGCACACAGTCACTGTTCACTCTTACACGAACTTTAACTGACCTTGTGCTGGACCAGTGGTCATGCCTAATTGGTCCCAAACACATTAATAGTGTTAATTTTTGCTAACACGCTTTAGTCTCCTCTTCCTCTTAAGGCCGGATCACACTGTGCGATTTGTAGCGGTCTTAGCCAGATCCCTCGTCACGAGCATAATCGCGTTACAAAACAGCAAACTTGTGGTCGTTCAGTCTGACCAGCTCTGTGACAGCTTTTGAGCCGTCCCACGACCCAAATCAGCCTCCGACAGCCTACAAGCATGCTTGAAAACCTACGACTCCCATCTGCAACCGACCAATGAAAACACATCATTGGTACGCTGCAGCATCAAGACTCTCTGAGCTTCAGTTTCAATTCAGCAGTATTAAGGTTCTATCTGTAAGTGCTTTTGAAAGGAAGGCAATATGCTGAACTATGTTTACAAATACACAAAATGTCGTCGTCTTCCTCCGCTTATCCGGGTCCGGGTCGCGGGGGCAGCATCCCAACTAGGGAGCTCCAGGCCGTCCTCTCCCCGGCCTTGTCCACCAGCTCCTCCGGCAGGACCCCAAGGCGTTCCCGGACCAGATTGGAGATGTAACTTCTCCAACGTGTCCTGGGTCGACCCGGGGGCCTTCTGCCGGCAGGACATGCCCGAAACACCTCCCCGGGGAGGCGTCCAGGAGGCATCCTGACCAGATGCCCAAACCACCTCAACTGGCTCCTTTCGATCCGGAGGAGCAGCGGTTCTACTCCGAGTCCCTCCCGAATGTCCGAGCTCCTCACCCTATCTCTAAGGCTGAGCCCGGCCACCCTACGGAGGAAACTCATTTCGGCCGCTTGTATCCGCGATCTCGTTCTTTCGGTCATTACCCAAAGCTCATGACCATAGGTGAGGATTGGGACGTAGATCGACCGGTAAATCGAGAGCCTGGCTTTCTGGCTCAGCTCCCTCTTCCCCACGACAGATCGGCTCAGCGTCCGCATCACTGCAGACGCCGAACCAATCCGCCTGTCGATCTCCCGATCCCTCCTACCCTCACTCGTGAACAAGACCCCGAGATACTTAAACTCCTCCACTTGAGGTAGGACCTCTCCCCCGACCCGGAGGTGGCAAGCCACCCTTTTCCGGTCGAGAACCATGGTCTCAGATTTGGAGGTGCTGATCCTCATCCCAGCCGCTTCACATTCGGCCGCGAACCTACCCAGCAAGAGCTGAAGGTCAGAGCTGGATGAAGCTAGGAGGACCACATCATCCGCAAAAAGCAGAGACGAGATTCTCCTGCCACCAAACTCGACACACTCCACACCACGGCTGCGTCTAGAAATTCTGTCCATAAAAGTGATGAACAGAACCGGTGACAAAGGGCAGCCCTGGCGGAGTCCAACCCTCACTGGGAACAGGTCCGACTTACTACCGGCTATGCGGACCAAACTCACGCTCCTCTGGTAAAGGGACTGAATGGCCCTTAACAGAAAGCCACCCACCCCATACTCCTGGAGCGTCCCCCACAGGGTGCCCCTGGGGACACGGTCATAAGCCTTCTCCAAATCCACAAAGCACATGTGGATTGGTTGGGCAAACTCCCATGCCCCCTCCATCACCCTTGCAAGGGTATAGAGCTGGTCCACAGTTCCACGGCCAGGACGAAAACCACATTGCTCCTCCTCTATCTGAGATTCAACTATCGATCGGACCCTCCTCTCCAGTACCTTGGCGTAGACCTTTCCAGGGAGGCTGAGGAGTGTGATCCCCCTATAGTTGGAACACACCCTCAGGTCACCCTTCTTAAAGATGGGGACCACCACCCCGGTCTGCCACTCCCTAGGAACTGCCCCCGATGACCACGCAATGTTGTAGAGACGTGTCAACCATGACAGCCCTACAACATCCATAGCCTTGAGATACCCAGGACGAACCTCATCCGCCCCCGGGGCTCCGCCGCTGTGTAGTTGTTTGACTACCTCAGCAACTTCTGCCCCCGAGATCGGACAGTCCATCCCCAGGCCTCCCAGCTCTGGTTCCTCCTCGGAATGCGCATTGGTGGGATTGAGGAGCTCCTCAAAGTATTCCTTCCACCGTCCGACTATAGCCTCAGTTGACGTCAGCAGCTCCCCATCCCCACTGTAAACAGTGTGAGCGAGTTGCTGCCTTCCTCTCCTGAGGCGCCGGACAGTTTGCCAGAACCTCTTTGGAGCCGATCGATAGTCTTTCTCCATGGCCTCACCAAACTCCTCCCACGCCCGAGATTTTGCCTCGGCAACTGCCACTGCTGCACCCCGCTTGGCTATCCGGTACCTGTCTGCTGCCTCCGGAGACCCACAGACCAGCCACGCCCTGTAGGCCTCCTTCTTCAGCCTGACGGCTCCCCGAACCTCTGGTGTCCACCAGCGGGTACGGGGGTTGCCACCACGACTGGCACCGGCCACCTTACGACCACAGCTAGCAACAGCCGCCTCGACAATCGCAGAGTGGAACACGGCCCACTCGGACTCAATGTCCCCCACTGCTCTCGGGACGTGGTCAAAGCTCTGCCGGAGGTGGGAGTTGAAGACCGTCTTGACAGGTTCTTCTGCCAGGCGTTCCCAGCAGACCCTCACTATGCGTTTGGGTCTGCCAGGTCTACGCGGCATGTTCCCTTGCCATCTGATCCAACTCACCACCAGGTGGTGATCAGTTGACAGCTCCGCCCCTCTCTTCACTCGGGTGTCCAAAACATACGGCCGCAGGTCAGATGATACGACTACAAAATCTATCATCGACCTGTGACCTAGGCTGCCCTGGTACCAAGTGTACCGGTGGGCATCCTTATGTTCGAACATGGTGTTCGTTATGGCCAAACTGCGGCTTGCACAGAAGTCCAATAACAAAACACCGCTCGAGTTCTGATCAGGTGGGCCGTTCCTCCCAATCACACCCCTCCAGGTCAAGCTGTCATTGCCCACGTGAGCATTGAAGTCCCCCAGCAGGACAATGGAGTCCCCTGATGGAGCACTATCTAGCACTCGTCCCAGGGACTCCAAAAAGGGTGGGTACTCTGAACTGATATTTGGCCCATAAGCACAAACAACAGTCAGGACCCGTTCCCCGACCCGAAGGCGCAAGGAAGCTACCCTCTTGTCCCCCGGGGTAAACCCCAACACACAGGCAGAGAGTCTCGGGGCTAACAAAAAGCCAACCCCAGCCCTCCGCCTCTCACCCGGAGCAACTCCAGCAAAGTAGAGTGTCCAACCCCTCTCCAGGTCTCGGGTTCCAGAGCCAATGCAATGTGTCGAGGTGAGTCCGACTATATCTAGCCGGTACCGCTCAACCTCTGCCACAAGCTCCGGCTCCTTCCCCGCCAGCGAGGTGACGTTCCATGTCCCAAAAACTAGTTTTCTTGTCCGGGGATTGGACCGCCAAGGCTCCCGCCTTGGTCTGCCACCCGATTCACATTGCACCGGACCCTTCATGTTCCTCCTGCGGGTGGTGGGTCCACAGTTGGACGAGCCCATGTATCCGGTTCGGGCTGGGCCCGGCCGGGCCCCATGGGCGAAAGCCCGGCCACCAGGCGCTCGCTCACGGGCCCCAACCCCAGGCCTGGCTCCAGGGTGGGACCCCGGTAACCCTCCGGGCCGGGTACTCCGACTCTTCGTTTTCACCGCCATGAAAGATCCTTCGAACCGTTCTTTGTCTCACCCTTCACCTAAGACCAATTTGTCATGGGAGACCCTACCAGGGGCACTAAGTGCCCCAGACAACATAGCTCCTAGGATCATTAGGGCACTCAAACTCCTCCACCACGATAAGGTGACGGTTCAAGGAATGTCCTTTGGGAAATCTGGTGTGTTGAAGAATTCTACAAATTTGGCCCTCCAGCAAATCCAGCTGAAATAGATGGAGCCCAATAATATGAAAATAGTAAATGCAAAACTTTTTTCTTTTATAAGCCATAGGTTTTTGGTTTATTTTAATTTTATGCAGAATAGAGAAATTTTGATTCAAATATTATGAAGCTGTACAACTTTTTAATAAGGCCAGCATCTGAGACCCTTTCAATATTTTGTTCTTTACTTTGTTTCATAATAGTAACACATCTTTAGTATGAGGTTTTTGAGAATATTGTGTTCTTGGTTGATTGTATTGCTGTTGATTATTAATAGGACATAATAGTTAACTTGGTGTACTTGTTGTTACTAACATCTAAAACTACCTGAACTACATTTAGCTGCTCAGTTAATCCTATTCAGAAACCAATGAATTATTTTTTTTGATCTGTTGTAGCCCATGCACAAGTAAAACGAGGCCTTGCATCATCCTTTGGACTTTAGTTTATCAGTACATTTGGTGTTAGCTGCTACTTCTTGATTCTTTGTCTTGTTAAGCAACATTATTGGCTGATTATTCCTTCTATACACACACCAGCTGAGGCCACGGGTTAAAATTGGTCTGATTAATGAAAAAAAAAAACGGACTACTTTTTAAACACAGCTCTATAGACCAAAACGACTTTTAATTCCTAGAGTCCAAAGTTTGAAATGTTTATTGTGATGAATATAACGTTAACATCTGTTGAAGTTCACCACTACATTTTAATGTGTGTGCAGTATTTATAAAGTGCAAATATTATCCTGTGAAATGTTGATTACAGGAAAAAAAACTGCCAATTCAGTCAGTGTTGTTCTGTATTTTATTTCATTGTCTCATTTCCTTCCTTGACTCTGAGACCATTTTGTTTAACTTTAAAGCTATTATTTCAGTTAACATAATTAAATCATCTCTCTTATTCATCCCTTCCTCCCTCCATCCATCCCTCCATCCCTCCCTCGCTCCTTCCTACCCTCTCCCTCTGATTCACCCCTCCCTCCCTCTCCCTCTGATTCATCCCTTGTTCCCTCCATCCATCCCTCCCTTCTACCCTCCCTCTGATTCGTCCCTCCCTTCTACCCTCTCTCTCTTATTCATCCCTTCCTCCCTCCCTCCATCCATCCCTCCCCACTACCCTACTACATGTGATTAAATAGCCTTCTTTCAGCATTAACCACTTTTGTTGGGCTAACATAATTTACATGAGTTTGATCAACATTAATTACTAATGTTAATCTACTACTGTAAAATTAGTTGGATCAGCTTTATCAAATCAAGTTGGGTGCAAATGAGGAGATTAAGTAGGACCAAACTTATTGATTTAAGTTGGATCAAAATAATTCTACTTAGTTAAGTTGACCCTATCAAATTAAATAGGATCTAAATGTAGTCAACAAGTTGGCTCAACCTTGA
Organism: Nothobranchius furzeri; assembly: GCF_043380555.1. Taxonomy (NCBI): domain Eukaryota; kingdom Metazoa; phylum Chordata; class Actinopteri; order Cyprinodontiformes; family Nothobranchiidae; genus Nothobranchius; species Nothobranchius furzeri. The sequence goes on along the minus strand of NC_091747.1, from coordinate 30,395,972 downwards.
TGAATTGCTTTGGCTCAACACAAATACTTTAAGTTAGAATAACATAAATGTATGATGCTGAACTAAAGCAAACATAATCACGTGGCAAATCCTTTCCATGATTTTTTTATGTTCATTCAAAGAGTAATTTTTTTGGGTGCAGCAACAGAGTGTCTGTGTAGTCCACGAGAGTAAACACACTTCACACACAGAGAGAGCTTATTTCACCATGTTCAGGACATAGTGGATGTGGGGGTGGATGACATGAAACAAAAAAAATCAAATCACGATTTTGTTCTTGCAAAATCATATCACGACTGATTCACGATTTTTGTCTGTTTCGACAATTCAGATGTTTTGTAAGTTATTTACCAGTAAAATGCATAAAATGTAATACCTGTTCACAGAAAAGAAGATAAGACTTTTGATTTTTTTTTTAAATCTTAAAATTCTAATGTCTACCCATTCATCCATCTAATCACAGTTGAGAGCGAGAGATTCATGTCTCAAATGTCCCACAGGCACTTTCATGCTAGTGGCTGTCCACTGAAATTGAGTAAGGTGTGCTTCTTCAAAGATTAATAGTTCATGTCCGCATCTTAAAGCGTCAATTTTTAGAAAATATTCTTCAACTGAGCACCCCAGCTAAACCAACACGCTGCCTTAAACTTGCTCTGATTGGTTCATCGGTGTGTCTGTCATGCCAGCAGAAGCAGACTAGTAAATTGTGACTCGGCTGAGAAAAACTGAGCCTGAAATAATGGCCCAGGTGATAGAATGCAAATAGATGGTTCTAAGATCTGCAGCGTCACATAATCAATATGTGTAATGGGTATAACCTGAAGACCCGGAGATTCAGCCGGAACACAGCAGTAAAATGTTAAAGAAGGTTTTTTTTATTTCAAATGTGGGAGAATCACGGAATCGCAGAAGATTCTGCTGATAGGAAAACTGGAGACGGCGCAGCGTATGCTGCGATGACAGGGAGAGAGGATGGGCCTGTCTCAGTGGGAGATGAAATTATGGGTGTATCTCAATGCCAATAAACCTCGCCTTGATGTCTTGGCCCTGTCCTGGTTGCCTAGGAGATACGTCATCAGGAGCTGCCAAGACGTGTTCCAATGTTCATGTTCTACCGAGGCGTGTGTTCTCCGTTTGTTAGCCGTTTAGCTAGCTGAGCAAGGATAAATGGGAGGTGCCTTGTAGCCTAGCCTTGGTCAACAATTACCCAGAATACACCGCAGTATTTGGAAAAGGATGGCGGATCAGAAGCTGGCAGCTACTTCGGGGACAAATTCAAGTTTAAAAGTAAGTCAGCTAATTTAAAATGTTTTTTAGATCCTAAGAAGTTATCTATTGTTGGATAGTTGCTTAGTAGTTGCAGCTTCAGTGGCTAGCGGTAGTAACTCACTTTTTTTTAATTTAACAAATGTATACACAATTCAAAAAGTAAAAGGCTTGTTATATATTTATATTGAAACTAATACCTGTAAAATATAACGTTATCCCCCGTGTCACGTGACGTTACATGACTGCAGTGGAAGCCACAGTCACGTGATGCAAGTCTGTTCCATTTAACCGTTTTCTTTGACCAAGGAAGGACAGCGTCCTTGTAAGCAAGGCGCCTGGCCTCGCAAGACATCGCCTCGCAAGGCCAGGCGCCTTGACATTGAGAAACACCCTATATGACACGTCTCACCTTTATGTTAATATTGTTTTATTAGGCGCACTCCACTTTGAACGGCACCAATCCAGCAGCTGCTGCATTTTAATAACCAGAATTAAAAACCTTTATTTTGGTCCAAGATCATTACTGGGCTGGCCCTATTAAAAACGTTCAACACCCCTGCTTAGTAGACTTAATAAAGTATTTTTAAGCCAGTATAAAAATGACTGAAACACAAATATACATATTTGGCATTACTGACCAATATCTTTGATTTAATTTATTTGTTAAGAACATCAAGATGCATTACAGTGAACATTATAATAAAGTAAAATTTTCTAGCACAGAGAGGAGAGAACCCATAGAAGCACTGATTTGATCTCATTTCAGAGAAAAACAGAACAGGTCAGATGCACCTAATGAATAAATTTACTAACATAAACTCAGGGATCTGTTTCTTTGCTTCATTGTTATGATACTGAAAATATCACTAATGCGGATCAAAGGAGATACACAGATGAATGCACCTCTTATTTATTATTTGAAAATTGGAAGACAAGTTGGTCTTCCCTACATTTACTGCAGGTAGCAGAGGAAAAGATTTTTTCTATTGATACAAGGAATTTACAGAATCATTTAAAATTTAAACAGGGGAAGACTGCAGGAGGGAGCAGTAAAATACAGGGGGTCCCCAGCAAAAACAAGAAACTTTACGAGTCTGATGAAATCTGCTGATTTTTCATCAGGCAGTCACGGGGCAGCTCCAACGACCCAGTGGCTATGCAAACTAGCAGTGGGTCAATGTTATCGAGCTCAGTCCGGCTCGGCAGAGGATGAACAAGGCAAAGTCGTGCTCTGCTTTGAGAAGTTTTATTTTTCCGCTTCAGAAGAAGTGTCTAAAGTGTTTTTACGCTTTCTCCGAGACATGTCACGTCGCTAAGTTGTTAGCACTGCGCGCTAACTCGTCAATAGTGCAGCGTAGCCTGCTGGAGGTTTTAAGGGTTCATATCGAAAACACTCCACCTCTCACGCTGCTCACACATCGATCTTAAGTTGTCGCTGTTGCGCTCACACTGTAATACGGTGTAATTAGATGCGGTTAAAGTCAGACATGCAAAACAATAAATTTTACATAAATAAGTGACGCTTAGCCTGACGGGGGGAGGAAAACCTGGCAGGCTGCCAGGCTGATGAGCACTGGGGTAAACCCTGATTGCCAAGATCGTCAACATTCATCTATCTTAATGCTGTTGAAACATGTAAACCAAAAAGCATTAAATCCACTGCTACCTTCCTAATTTGAACTCAGTAACTTATGCTGTAACTTTACCTTGCCTAGGGGGACCGTATTTCCAAAAAAGAGGACATGAGATCTGTGCTACTGATGACGTCACACTATGGCAACACCACACAAACACGTTGGGACCCATTTTTTTTCCAGGAGAAGAGCTAAAATTAATATCAGATTCCACCAACAAAAAGGCTCTAAAACAATTCATATGTAAACATTCTGCATATTTATTGCAACATCCCAGTTTTCTGCTGCTTTAGTGCTGCAACAACGTTTTATTAAGAAGAAATCGTTATACATTTTGTTTGACCACAGCATCGGCACGCTTCCTGTGCACAGATTATTAAGGATTGGGGGTGGGGGGCTCCGTTTTGCCTTGACCCCCAAAATGCCTTGAAACGGCCCTGGGTGTGTGACTGAGTTTTGAAGGTGATCTGAATTGTATCAGATGTATAAATAGTACATGTGAATAACTTATTGTTTTATAAAACGTGTAGTGGAGATAAATCTACCTACATTTTACTTTTCAACACTTTTTGTTTTCTTGTTTTTATTTAACTATTTCCTGTCCTGTCTGTCTCTCATCTTCCTGCATCTCCTCTAAACTCCCCAGATAAACTGCAACCTGGATTCTTACTTTTTCACCTCATCAGTTACTTCTGAGCAGATCAAAGGGATCTCCTGACCGCAAAGCGGAGAGCGCGTTTCGATGCTGCGTCAGTGAGGTGAAACACCGCAGCACACGATGAGCGGAGCGCGTCAGGAACGATTAAAAGACAGAATACCAGAGGATATGAACAGATATGAACGATCATTTGTTAATAATGTTTTGTTGCACCACTTTGAGAATGTGTCGTGCGCCGGACGCAGCGGGCGCACCAACGATCAGCGCTCTGCGTCTTCTCTGCTCAACAGAATCCCGCTACGCTGAGAGTCCATAAATATTGTAATATAGGCAGAAACTGGATCTTTTCCTGGAAGATATCTAGACCCCATAACTCGATCCCTGCCCCTGGATGAAAAATCGGACATTTTGGTCAATGTAGGGAACCCCCCGGACGCCCCGGACAGAGAGTGGAAAGTGGACATGTCCAGGGGAAAGAGGACGTATGGTCAGCCTAACCTTGCCCTGCCTGCTCCTCCTTGCTGTCTGCCGGCTGTGATCACAAGCAGCAACAACAGAGTAGTTCCCACTGCTTCTTCGGGAAACAGCGCAAAAAAAAAAATTATTATTACATGGGATCTTGTAGGCGTGGTGCTGGGATTTCAGCCATGGCGGGCTGCTATGGCAACGCCTATGTAAGGGAAACACTGCACTTTTGGTCAAGGGGGGTGCGTGACCGATGCAAGATGGCAGAGCCACCGCTCGTCAGCGCCCATAGGCAGTAGCGGCCACGTGGGGTCTATCAATGTGTAGGGGACCCAGCTGAGACGAGGGCATGGGGGGGGGGGGGGGCTGGATGGCCGACAGGATTAGTGTGTTAGGAAGCACGTCTAATTGGGTGAAGGTTGGCAGAATCACTCAGGTCAATGACAATAAATCTAACACAACAGAACACCAAAACTGAAGAAAAATTATTTACATCCTTCTTCACATAAAAGTAAATCTGCATTCGTCAGGGCTCTAAAACAGCAGCGCTGTGAATCACCAAACAGGCAATAAACCCTTTCCTAAAATAACCCACAGCAGCCGCACCTCTTCAGCACATTGTTCCCTGCTGTGGTCTGAAACTGACCCAAGTGGGTGTGCACTTGGCAGGACTCAGGCTGCATCTGTTAGAACCGTGCATGCCCTGCAACAGCAAGCCCATCACAGTCAGCAAACAGCAGCGTTCGGAAGATTGTTTATCTTTGTGACATCACTGCGTCCAGCGGATGGGCTGCCTCTCTTCCTGAGGAAGTGTAGCGTTTCGGGGGGGCTCTGCGGTGTCTCTGCTGGCTCCTGTTTATTCTGGGGTGGGGTCCGGGGGTGGTGGTAAAGAAATAAACAGCTCAAAGTGTTTCAAGGCGTATTCCACCAAGAGTGATGTGTTTCCCATTTCTGCAGCAATAAGACATGCAGACTCCCCATCTACCACCAGACACGCGTAACTCTGCAGACTCCATAGTTACAGAACCAGCAACAATTTTGGGTGAACTAAATCATTTCTGTGATTGTATCCCACACGTCGCTACTCATGCAGAGACACCAGCAGTGGAACACCATCAGTTTGTTTTGCTTTAGGAAAAGCAGGACTTCTCATTCTTTGCTTTGCTTTCAGTCAGGGAAATCAAAGGCTGGGGAGCAGCGTAGGATGTTGGGTGTGTTTGCTTCATCCCACCATATTCCAGCACATCACAGTCTGAAATATTCATCTGAAACTGCCGGGAAAGCAGCCCAACCCAACATCTGTGGTCCAGGTTTCATGTCCTATCCAGGCTTCAGAAGTAAAAGAGGTCTAGAGCAAAATGGAAGACTCCAAACGATTCACCACGGTGGTGAAAATCATGTCGGTCCTGGTCAGACGGCTGGTCACAGGAACAATTACCACAAGAATCTGCCATCGTAAAACTCAGAGGTTTACTATCGTACTTTCCTGACTAGCAGCACCAAAAATAATCTCAGCGGGAAGTCGCCAGAAAGCGTGTCAGACAAGCAGCAGAGTTTATCAGGTGGAGTCAGCATGCACTACCATGAGACAGGAGCCGTCTGGGGCCCTGACACACTTTGGGCTTGGGCCTACACTCGTTGTTAGCTTAAAAGTAAGGTCCCATTAGTCGTCACACATATTGATGTGTGTGTGACATTTGTTCTCCACATTTGACCCCCCATGCCCTGGGGGAGTGGTGAGCTGCAGGCACAACTGCACGCAGGAACCATGTGGTAGTTCAACCACCCCATCCAACCGCTTAATGCTGAGTATCAAGCAGGGAGGCACCGGGTCCCAATTTTCAAGTCTTTGATATGACCCGACTAATAAGGAAGGGTGGGACCCAAAAACTGGTTCTTGTTGAGAATCGGTTCCCACTGTTTCAATTCCTAGGAATCGTTTGCCATGTTTGATAACGATTCCTTAATCAGTTCTAGTCAGCATGAGAGATGCCAACACACGTAGCATAGCTTACACATTTACTCAGCAGGAAACACGGCGCCCAAGCAGCACAGCGTTGATGTTTCATCTCCACAAATAACACATGTGGAGGAGTTCCGCTGTGTGGTGAAGTTGCTAACGCTAACGGTTAGCTTAAACTAGCTGAGACATTCTCTGCTGTTTCCTGGACGCTAAACCACCAACAGCCTTCCCCGTCGTGAGTCCAGATGGGTGAGTCCATGAATGTGACGTAGATCTGTCAGGACTTCCTAATCCTAGAGTTTCACCAGAAGCTAATGCAGGAGATAGGTATAGGAGACCATTCTCATGTTCAGCCTGTATGACAAACTCAGATTATAATCAGAAAAAACATTTTAAAAATGTTTTTCATTCAACCACACCTTTAACAGAAAACCTCTTGAATAATATTTTAGTTATAAAATAACAGACAATGATGACCAGGGAGAGTTGCTCGTCTAGCTGAGCTGAGGTCAACGCCATGAGCTTCTGCTCGTCTGAGGACGTCCAACATTAATATCAGATTATTAGGACAAAAACAAAGGTGAACGTTATTAAACAAGCTAATCTGCGCAGCTACACAAGACCGTGCAGTTCCTGAGCCTGCCAAATTGGCTTCATGGTAATTAGTGTCTGTCAAGGTCTGGGGCTTTGCTAGAGATGACAGCAGCATGGTTTATCGGCCAGAAACACTGTGATCAAAGGGCTAGCACACAGCAGCTCTCTGCTAATCAGATGTGGACGCTACATGCCTCCTGCTTAGCGCTATGGAGGGGAAGGCAGCAAATAATCCAGCATAAACATGCCCTACCAACACAGATTCCACCTCATGCTTCAAACCTGAACAGATCAATGTCACATGCAACCGTGGATAAAAGTATTCACACACGGCGCAGCTGCTGTGATGGAAAGCCTGATGAATGTGGAAAACTGCTCTGTAATCACATAAACGTCAAGTGTCAGGGTTATCTCAAGGTGCTTCCTCTCCACAGCAGAAGGCAGATGTGGCCATCTGTCAAACATACGGAGATCCAGAGCCTGACTGCATGTAGAGGGAGTGCCCGTTTCATGCCCCAGATTCAGCCTCTCGCACTGGCAGACGTCAGTCGCATTCACACATATGTGGCTGGCTTCTTCCACCAGCATCCTCCTTCCTGCCTACGTCACCGCGGCTCTGACATCACAGCACGACATCAGGCAAGACCTCCGAGGGGATTCCTGTAGCCGGGCAAACATCAAAGGGTTTAGCAAGCCCACAGCAAACGCTGACGCACAGCTCAGAGCAGGAAGGACGCTGTCTGCTTTTATTGATGCATGCGCACATATGAGCACCTCCTGAAAATGGAATTAGTGTGACTGATATCAGAGCCTTAGAGGGCCTCTTCGGTTTTGCTGACCAGCCCTTTCCTCTAGCCCCTGGAAGGAATTAATGAGCCACACACACACACATGCACACACACACACACACACACACACACACACACACACACACTTTTCGTTCTCTGCTATGAACAGAGGTAATTTACTGGTTCTGGAGACATTTTTAAATCGATGCAGCTTCCATAGTTCTCTGCTGGCTGCACTGATAAATCTTAGACACTCAATAATAGAAAATATCTCTGATGACATTTACTAACAGCTTTAGGTTTGGGCTCACTGAGCTATGGAAGGGCAGCGTCTGTAGTCCTACAGAGTAAACAAGGCTTCTTCAATTGCAAAAATACAACCAATAGGGTGGGATGGTAAATCAGGGCAAAGTTGTTTATATCACTCAGCCCGGTGTGGTGTGTGTTTAGGGTTAGGGTGGTGTGTGTTTAGGGTGGTGTGGTGTGTGTTTAGGGTGGTGTGGTGTGTGTTTAGGGTGGTGTGGTGTGTGTTTAGGGTTAGGGTGGTGTGTGTTTAGGGTGGTGTGGTGTGTGTTTAGGGTGGTGTGGTGTGTGTTTAGGGTTAGGGTGGTGTGTGTTTAGGGTGGTGTGGTGTGTGTTTAGGGTTAGGGTGGTGTGTGTTTAGGGTTAGGGTGGTGTGGTGTGTGTTTAGGGATAGGGTGGTGTGTGTTTAGGGTTAGGGTGGTGTGGTGTGTGACTGCAGCAGAGTCAGGTGGATGTTTCCATGCATGGACGTAATTTGGGGGGGGGGGGGGGGGGGACAGGGGGGACATGTCCCCCCCCACTGGTTGAGCTCTAGGACCAAGCGGAAAACAACTGTTTGTTTTGAAGCCTGTTTCCCATTAGAGCATACTGTAAAGATACCCCCCCCCCCCTCCACACACACACACTCACTTCTAAAGTGAAAAGTATGTCCATGTTTCCATGTAGAGGAAGAGAGGTCAAACAGCAGCCATCATCATGCAGTCATGCTGCAGGTGTGACAACGTGACAAGATGCAAAACATCACAGTTGCCTAAACTTGGCCCACCAGTTAGTCTTCCCGTGCACGCGAACAGAAGCAGGACCTGTTCATAAGGTGTGGGTGTCTGATGGGCGCAGCTGTCTGTCCCCTTTCCAGGTGTGAGCAGAAACTTCTACATCCCTCAGAAGTGGTTCTCTTCACGAACACAACTGAACCTTTACAGCTGATGGGTGAAGTTCTCTGGTGCGGCTCGGCTATTCCACAAGGGAAAGCTGGAAGTGTGTAACCGATGCTCCGAACGCCAACATGTCGGCTTCAACCAGAACGTCCCATCATGCGAACATCAGAGCTGCGTAGTTAGGTAGTCATTTGGCCTCTTTTCCACTCCAGAGAGGAGCGCTAACGCTAGCCTGGCTAGCTCCATCAGCAATCTTTAACCTTCAGCTGAGAGACGCGCGTTCCCAACAGCCGCGCTTGCTTAGTCCGAGCACAGACACGCGCTGTCCCGCTGTCCTCGCCGTCTGATGAGGGACACGGTCTCTGTCCTGCAGGAAGCGCTCATCCAAGCGGCTTTGCGGCAGCTGCCTCGGCTGGACTAGTTGGAGGACCGCTGGCGGACCCAGATGCGACGCTCAGCTGGTCTGCTCCAGGTCTGCTCCCGAACAGCAGCCGCACGCCTTCTCACGCTGTGCAAGTCTCGTGACATTAACACGCACACGCACATACAAACAGCACACGTCTAACAACTGTAAAGCTGCTCGACTTGGAGCCACTTTTACCTGGGAAACGCGTGGTAAGCACCATCCTCCTCCTCCGATCCCTTAGCAGTGAAGCGCGCGCTGCCGCTGTGGACGGACTGATCTGAGATCTGCTGAGGAACAGAACAACCCTCCTCTGTGGAGACATGCCTCCAGGAACGGGTGTCTGCCCAGAAATACCAGCACTTTTTCCTCAGGAGAAACTTATTCACTGATATAGATCCATCCATTCATTTATCCATGTATCCATCCATCCACCGAGTCATATATCCATTCAATTAAATTCAAGTTTATTTATATAGCACCAAATCATGACAAGAGTCGTCTCAAGACACTAAACACAGTAAACATTCCAATACAAGTCAGCTCATTAAGCCAGCAGGTTACATCAAGTCACTGACTAGTGTCAGAGTCTTTACAGCAATCCTCACACTAAGCAAGCATGCAGTGACAGTGGAGAGGAAAACTCCCTTTTAACAGGAAGAAACGTCCAGAGGATCCTGGCTCAGTATAGACCCTTTTACTGTTTGTAAACAATATGACGTCAGCGAGAATGCGCGCGCAGCTTAGCAACAGAGAATGGCGTTGTGTCAGGCTTTATCAAGCTACGCTGCGGGGTTATCACCGGCAAATCTTGAATGTTATATTATTAAACTCACTTTAACGAATGGCAACAGACTTCCGGATCCTTGTGGCATTACGGAATGGGTGGAAGATGTAGGTGCATGGCCAGATATCCAGTGGCCCGATATATATACGTTTTTAGTGGAGAGGCCCAGTAGGTACACACGTGAGAAGCTACGGACATACAAATCGTTAGATGCATACAACTATGTTGTCTGTGGCCACCTACAGAAAGTAAAATACCACGACATAGACTCTGAGTTTTGTGTCTTGAAGGCAGAAGTCCTTCCTAGCCAAAGACAAGGACACGAGACCGCTATGTACGAGGCTTGGGTCATAGTAAACAAACCAGAGAACTACGTCTTCACAGCCAACTGTACCTGCATGGCAGGGTGAGTGTAGCATAGGTTTCTTTTTTTAGCGTGCTCAGAGTACAATCGTGTTAATTTTAGAGAAATACAGTTTATACTAATATGCAGTGGGAAAATACAGATGAACTGGAATGAAATGTTAATTTGAAGCATGAAATAAAGCGTATAAATTTGTTTAATTCTGTCATTTTGATGTTCCAGACTTGGGTCATGCTGCAGCCACGCAGCAGCAATTTTATTCAAAGTTGAGCTTTGTGTTAGGATGGGAAAAACAGAAAAGGCTGCAGTTACATCTCAGACATGTGCATGGAAAGACCTGAGCAGGAAAAATGTAGAACTTCGGACTTCTGTAAAGTTTCAGTCCACTGCTTGAAGAGAAGCGGTTCTGGCATCCATACACGCAACAACCCGACATTTTTATGTGCTCAGAACTTCAAAACAAAGGGTTTAAAATGCTGTTTTAGTATCGAGTGTGAATGAGGAAGCCTTCACTCTCGTTGCCAGGCTGCGCGCGCAACTTTTGATGACGTAGGTAGTAAAAGGGTCTGTAAGCAGCCATCCACCACGAGTCACTGGGCATGGAGAAGACAGCCCCCCCCCCCCCCCCCACACACACACACACACAACATATATACCAAGTAGTGTTTCTATGGTTACATTGTGATTTCCTAGTGAATATTCTATTTTATGAGAGATAAACTTTATTGTATTTATCCTAGTGAATCTATAATTAAAAGGGTAAACTAGTAGTAGCACATTCACTGTCAAAGAAAGTTAATGTTATTATCAGGAGAGGGAGAATGTTTAAGTGGTTAGCAGCAGTGTGCTAGCCGATGACCCCCTCCATGAGGCCACCACAGCTCAGCAGAACATCATTGTAGCTTCTTCTGGGGAGAAAACACTTAGAGAGAAAATGAAGTTAACAGCTGAAATTGCACAAAATAATACAGTTAAAGAGCAGATTGTAGAAGAAAGGAGTCGAGTGTGGAAAGTGGTCAGTATGTCCTCCATCCATCCATCCATACCTACATACATACATATGAACATATATCCATTCATCCATTCATACATCTATTCATCTATCCATATATCCATTCATCCATCTTTACAATTGTAAGGAATGTAAGGATTCCTGATCTGACCTTACACACACACACACACACACACACACACACACACACACACACACACACACCTTGTCTGGATGGTGCAATACCATGAAAGGGTAATGAACCTCAAACAGGGAGCTCCTATTCACATCTGGGCTGAATTATGGAAAGAACGTTCTCATGGAGAACACAAGCTGTTCCAATACTTCCTTTGTTGGTTTAAAGCTGCTTTTGTGACAACCGTGTTCATGCGCTCTCTGCTGCTGTGTGCAGGTGACTATCACGGATATCAACACATTCTCCTAACGTTTCTCACCATTTCAGCTTGTTGCAGAACAGTTGCTGTGGCTCATGGCCCAGAAAAATAAAATCTCTCCTGAGGAAGAGGCTGAATAGATTAGATAAACAGCTTTGGGTTATGGAGCCGTCATTTTGCTCCAACACTTCATAGCATGTGATGGGTGTCGAGCACATTTAGTTTTAGAGTATTTTCTGCTGAATAAGGAAACGTGTTACCTCGGAGTAAACATGAAACATATGTTCAGTGTGACTCCCTAGCAATGCCCAAATGTTGGCAATACTTCCCTGTTGATTCATTCTAGGCCCTGGTGACAGGCAGAGGAATGTAACAGAATCAGTTTGTGTTTGCGTGACACTGTGCTGCAATTGTTTGGGTCAGCACAGCACTTGTGCTTCTGCCAGATTCATTCAGTGGATGCAATGACCACTGGATGCTTTGTCGCTCCTAAAATAATTATGATTGTAGGTCTGCAGATGTATTCTGATGGGAAATGAATAACTTTGGTTCAAGAGGCCCTCAAATGTGCAGTTATTACTGCCCCGCCTAGTTCAGCACATTCTTTCTGCATGAAAAAAAAACCTTCGAAAATGTGCAGAGGAAACTCATTCTTTGTCCTTCACTTTTATAGAGAGCCATCATGTTAGAGACAATAACAGGTCTGATTATATGACAGCTTTGGACTGGACTGACAAGTGTTTTCTGTGTCTGGAAACAAAAATCACAAAAGAAATCAGTTACATTCAGAAGAAGATTCAAAAGATAACAAGAGCCAACTCTTTGATGATGTTTCTTCTGAACTGATCACAAAGTGTCACACCCCCCAATCACAATCAGCCTGGGCCAACCATGCTGGAAGTACTGGCAGAACATGTGATGCTAGGAGGCCAACAATTAGAGCATTTAAAGCCTATTACCTTGAGATGTATTTAAAACTGCTGTAGCAGCCTTGGTCCACAGCTGCCTATGAGAAGAAGTTACCATCCTACACCTGCTGACAAACAGATGTGCTTATCTCAAGCTTTTTCTTTCAGCTGTTTGAAAGTTTCCTTTACTGAGGCCAACTTATAATAATTATAATAATCATAATAATAATAATAATAATTTAAACATGAGATCCACCCAGAGTTCCTTAAGGCTCTGGGTGCCATAGGGTTGGGGTAGACCTGAGTGGTAGTTCCCCTATTTAAAATGGTTCCACCTACAGGGGCATCAGACTTCTGAGCCCCCTGGTAAGGTCTATTCAGGGGTTCTGAAGACAAGGATTTATCAGATTGTCGAACCTCAGATTAAGAAGGAACAATGTGGTTTTCGTCCTGACTGTGGAAAGTTGGACCAGCTCTACACGCTTCGGGCAGGGGTCGGAAACCCATATGCAGCTCTACTTTATCTGATCCGGTGTCGGTACAAGATCGGCTCGGGGTCCGTCGACTGCCGATGACGTCAAAGTAGTTGATTGGCTGAACATGAACCTTACGTAATTACGTAATCACGTTACGTTGGTATCACGTTACGTTGGTCCAGGCAAATCTTTCTGTTGGAAAGATGGACAACTTTTACAAAGAAATCCATCATTACCTCTTTGAAAATACACTTTTAGCATAGAGCTGCATGTATATTAGGGCTGAACGATTAACTGCATGTGCAATTAAATTGCGATGTGACAAAAGGAGATTTTTTAAACGCAAAGGCTGCAATTTGGCAGCGAGTGGTTAGCGCAATGCTAATATACGTGGAAAAACCCATAGGAATGCTAATGCTAATATCACCGATTACATTCTTACAAATTATGAATTAGAAACGGGGCAAATGATAACATTTGGAGTCTAATAGAAAGTAAAACTACCATCAATCAAATAAGTACAGACAGGTATTTTAGTAAAGCCAGAAACGTTTAACTCCAGAGTTTTGGCTAGCAGCTATGAGCGTAACTGAACTACGCATGGACAAGACGTCAAAAACTCTAAACACAAAATACTTCAATAAATGGGACACACTTCTTTCCTGCAAATACAATTTCACAGGTGTTGCTAATACCTATGATCCTTCAAGAGATGTGCTCAAAGAGGAATTCAACATTATGAATACAATATAGTGTTTTATTTTACAAATACCATTATAAACACAAACTTACGTCTTAAGAAACATTATTTTAATAACGAAACTGCTAAATTCTTTCCAACAGAATAGATGTGTAATGTATTTTGTCCGAGTGGGTTTGCCGTACTTTGACGTCATCGGCAGTCGAAGGACCCCGAGCCGATCTTGCACCCGAGCAGATCTTGTACCGACACCGGCTCGCTGTGCTGGTAAAATAAAGAATTAAAGAGCAGATTGCAGGTTAGCGACTCCCATGAACCGATGTTTAGAGGAACATAATATAAACCCTTTTTAAATCTTTTTTTCACACATGCATAAATTATTTAGGCATTTAGAGTCATTTTCTCCATTATGTGCATAACGATTCAAATGTCAGCGCATCTGCATGCGTAGGGGATCAAAACGACCAAGCCTTGAAGTTTCTCCGTCAAAAACCCTGTCAAATACGGGAAACATCCGTTTTGTGAACCGCGGTGAAGTTAGCCTGAAGTTTGGATATTCGACAGACATTGGTTTACACGGTCAGCAAAGTCGTCATGCTGTGCACTGCGACACAGACAGCGGTAACCTGAGTTCCGAGGACTCGCTAATGGGAACGGTGGTTTGCTTAGGGACTATCAACAAATTTGTAGTCCTTTGTAAACGAGTACCAAAAAAAATTAAAAGCTTCCAGAATAATTTGCTAAAGGACTCAAAATTACTTCTGACTTGTGTTACTAAACTACATTTACAAGACACAACAGTTTTAACACATTTCACACAATCTGATCTTTTTTATTAAGATTTTATTCCAAAATTAAGGGACTTTTTTCAATAGCTCCTAGGTAAATCAGTCAAAATCCATGAAACCATTTCTCAATTTTGTTACTAAGCCAGACTAATGAGAAACCGCAGTTTATAACATATTTCATACAATCTGATCGTTTTTATTAGGATATTATTCCAAAATTAATGGATTTTTTTTCAATAGATCATATGTAACTCAGTCTAAATACACAAAAAAATTTCTCAATTGTGTTACTGGCGGTAAGGCGTTTCCTGTTTTCAGTGTTGCACTACGTGTAGCTGTTTGGTGTTTGTGGCTTGCTAAAACTGATTTAATTTCTGTGTACTAGGATATCTCTGAGTTATTGTAGCACATAAACACACTAAAACACACGTTTTCTGTTGTTCCACCTAGTTTTAGGGAACCATTTGAGTTCGCACGCAGTTTATTTGGTGTTGAACAGTTTGCTGTCCAGTTAGCTTAGTCTCAGCACGGGTATGGCTACTTCAATCTCTGCTTCTCCGTTTCTTTTCTCTTGCTCTCTGCATCAGATGTTTAGTTACTCCTCTGCCTCCTTTAGTATTAATCATATATGTAATAAATGTAGCATTTTTGTAGCTTTGGAGGCGAGGGTGTCGGAATTGGAGGCCCGGCTCCGCTGTTGAAAAGCCTGTAAACAGCCATAGCTACTTAGCTAGCGCGGGGCTAACTAGCTTAGAACCACCCCGTAGCGACCCTCCAGCAGAACCCGAGCAGCCGGGACCTCAGGCCGGCTGGGTGGCGGTATGCAGGAAGCATAGAACTCAGCCCGTGGGCCACCAGCAACCCGTCCACGTTTCTAACAGATTTTCCCCGCTCAGTGCCGCACCCAATGACAAGCCGACTCTGATCATTGGCAACTCCATAGTCAGAAACGTGGCATTAGACTTCAGCAACCATAGTTAAATGTTTGCCTGGGGCCAGAGCGGGCGACATTAAATCTTACCTGACACTGCTGGCTAAGCATAAGCGTAAAGTACGATTGTTATTCACGCTGGCGGTAACGACACCCAGTTACGCCAATCGGAGGTCACTAAAATCAATGTTGCTTCGGTGTGTAAGTTTGCCAAAACAATGTCGGACTCTGTAATTTTCTCTGGCCCCCTGCCTGATCGGACCAGTGACGACATGTTTAGCCGCATGCTGTCCTTCAACCGCTGGCTGTCTAGGTGGTGTCCTGAAAACAACGTGGGCTACATTGATAATTGGAAAACTTTTTGTGGAAAACCTGGTCTGATGGGAAGAGACGGCATCCATCCCTCTTTGAATGGAGTAGCTCTTCTTTCTAGAAACATGGCCAGTTTTAATAGTCTTTCATGACAATCCAGGGTCCAGACCAGGAAGCAGAGTCGTAGTTTAACCCACGTCCCCTCTGCAGCTTCTGTACTGTTACCCACCCACTACCCCATAGAGACAGTGTCCTGCCCACGGCCAAAATCACACAGATTAAATATCAGGCTTAATAAAGCAAATCATGGAAATCTCATAAATATTAGAACAAATTCAGCTGAGCAAAAAATTAGAAAAATTAAATGTGGGTTATTGAACTTTAGATCTATTTTTCTAAGACTTTGTTAGTTAATGACTAGATTTGTGATAATCAGATCTCTTTGCTCTCTCTCACTGAATCCTGGCTGCAGCAAGAGGACTATGTTAGTTTAAACGAGTCGACTCCTTTTAATTATTCAAATGATCATATTGCCCGAAGTACAGGGCGAGGAGGAGGTGTAGTAACAATTTTTCATTCAGACTTATTAAACAGTCCCTTACCGATTAATAGCTACAGTTCATTCGAACATCTTATTCTTAGTTTTCCTAACCCAGATTGCAAAACTGTAAAACCACTCTTGTTTGTAGTTTTATGTTGTCCACCAGGCCCTTACTCTGAGTTTTTGGATCAGATCTCTGATTTTTTTTTATCTGATTTGGTGCTAAATACTGATAAGGTCATTATAGTGGTAGATTTCAACATACATGTGGACATTGAAAATGATAGCCTCAATGTAGCCTTTAGTAATATCCTAGACCAGTGGTTCCCAAAATAATTTAGCCGCGCACCCCCTTCTATGTCCCGACCATGTTGACGCACCCCCCAGCCCCACATCAGGGCATGGCTATATATATATATATATATATATATATATATATATATATATATATATATATATATTTATATATATATTAGGGATGTAAGAAAATATTGATATGGCAATGTATCGTGATATTTTTCCCAGCAATATTATATCGATATTCAAAAGCCGTGTATCGGAAATATCGATATGGCAATATATCGTGATATTTTTCCCAGCAATATTATATCAATATTCAAAAGCTGTGTATCGGAAATATCAATATGGCAATATATCGTGATATTATACTTGCGATTATTACATCGATATTCAAAAGTCCTGTATCTAATTCCTGAAAGAATTTACATGCAAACATTTGTGTATTTTCTTTTCGTTTTGTGCGATTCAATTGCCACCCGCTAGTTGGCAGCAGTGTGCAGCGGGTTTTGTTTCCACCACTGAAATGTAAATCCCTCCATCATGGTTCAGATACCTCATGTTAAACATGTTACGTATCAGTTTGGACTGTTTATTGAACATTCTTATAATAAATTCGGTAAAAAAAAATTGCTTGTAATGTCTGACTGAATGTATCGCAATATATCGTGATACATCGTATCATCTCCCCTGTATCGTGATATGTATCGTATCGCCAGAATTTCAAAAATACACATCCCTAATATATATATATATATATATATATATATATATATATATATATATATATGTATATATATATATATATATTGTAGTGACCCCGAGCGTCTCAGCGGCAGTCCCCAACTCAACCAGCAGGAGGCAGTAGTGGTTCATACCAGACCTTTATTAGGCTTCTTCTTCAACCCTTTGTAACACTACAGACACAGAACTTCTATCACGCTCCTACCACACAGAGTCACGGTGTCAGTTAACCATGCTAATTCAACCCGCTCCACAGAACACACATTACCTTCCCTGTGGCTTACATTAACATAACACTCAAATCAACACATAGAAACTAGCAGAGGGATAGGAAACACATATAACACAATACCCAGAATGCACTTGGCTTACAACCCCAGCCAAGTCATTACACTGCACCCCCCCCCCCCCCCCAAGAGGTTTAGTGTCCCCACAACCTTAACCGTCCACTCTGTAGATCTCCCTTCCGAACATTAAGGCTGCAGGGGTACACTGACTTGACTCCTGCACTGCAGTTCGATACGCCCACAAAACAAGGGGCAGGTGTTGGTCCCAGTCCCTCTGATGCTGGCTGGTCAGGATGGCCAGCTGGGTGGCCAACGTGCGGTTGAACCGCTCAACCAGGCCATCGCTTTGAGGATGAAGGGGGGTGGTCCTCGTTTTTTTTACCCCCAGCCTCCGACACACTTCTCCCAGCACTTGGCTCTCAAAATTCCTCCCTTGGTCACTGTGGAGCTCCTCCGGTACACCAAACCGCGTGAACATCTCATCCACCAGAGTGTGCGCAGTCGTCACCGCACTCTGATCCGGCACCGCATACGCCTCTGGCCACTTCGAGAAATAATCCATCGCGACCAGGACGTACCGGTTGCCGGCATCAGTAACAGGGAACGGACCCAGGATGTCCACTCCGATCCGCTCCATTGGCGCCCCAACTAGGTATTGCTGCAATGGGGCATGGGAGCGCTGGCTGGGACCTTTCTGTGCTGTGCAGTCGTCACAGCAGTGAACATGGATCTCCACGTCCTGACGACAGCCCGGCCAATAGAACCGCTGTCTCAACCGCCGCACCGTCTTCCCATTCCCAAAATGGCCAGTACCATATAAGTATATGTATATATATGTGTATATATATATATATATATATATATATATATATATATATATATATATATATATATATATATATATATGTGTATATATATGTATATATATGTGTGTATATGTATATATGTATATATGTATATATTTATGTATATATATGTATATGTATGTATATATGTATATATATATTTATATACGTATATATATGTATATGTATATATATAGCAGCCGAAATGAGTTTCCTCCGTAGGGTGGCCGGGCTCAGCCTTAGAGATAGGGTGAGGAGCTCGGATATTCGGGAGGGACTCGGAGTAGAACCGCTGCTCCTCCGGATCGAAAGGAGCCAGTTGAGGTGGTTTGGGGATCTGGTCAGGATGCCTCCTGGACGCCTCCCCGGGGAGGTGTTTCGGGCATGTCCTGCCGGCAGAAGGCCCCCGGGTCGACCCAGGACACGTTGGAGAGGTTACATCTCCAATCTGGTCCGGGAACGCCTTGGGGTCCTGCCGGAGGAGCTGGTGGACAAGGCCGGGGAGAGGACGGCCTGGAGCTCCCTAATTGGGATGCTGCCCCCGCGACCCGGACCCGGATAAGCGGAGGAAGATGAAGACGAAGACGAAGAAGATATATATATATATATATATATATATATATATGTATATATATATATATATATATATCAGACGTCACGCTAAACCAGTGGTCGGCAACCTGTTCCCATCAAAGAGCCATTATTACCCGTTTCCCACAGTAAAGAAAACACCGCAGCAGCCGCGGCGTTGTGGGCGGGGCCTACCCTCAGACAGCAGAGCGCTGCTCACAACAGGTGACAGGTACCGGTCACTCGTGTACGTCAAAGCTATCTTTCATAAGAAGATAATCAATAAAACAATTTATATAAAGTGGATCCAGAAGTTGTAGCCCGTCTCTGCCTACAATATTTTGATATTTTTCACCCTGTTGGTGGTTTTACTGAGCAGGTGCCACTTTTGTCATACGTTTCTTTTTAAAACATGTTTAGACTGTTCAGAATACAAATCCAGGCTCTGTCACGTTTGGTGTTTGTAATTAAACTTTGCAGGTGGGGAAGGTCAGAAAAGGATCCGATCATTTTGTTTTTCCCTCATTTACAGCGACGGAGACAATGGTGCAGTGCGCCTGGCTCTGGTGTTAATCAAGTTAAATTATATCTCTTTGCAACAATTTTCACAAGAAAACAAAACAGTTAAAAGCAGGGCTTGTGTTGACCGGACAGTTCCCGTATTTGGCCGTTTATTTTGACAGAGAAAGAATAGAAAGAATTACCCCGATGCATGCAGACTAGGGCTGCAACAAACGATTATTTGGATAATCGATTAATCGGATGGGGTCTCGACACGATTAATCGATTAATCGGATTACATGGGGAAATTTTTAAAAACTGCTAGGGAAACGTTATTTCTCTCCTTCCTTCACTTTATTTAACACAACATTATTAGAAAACAGTTCAATAGCAGAAAAACAACATGCCATCACCTAAATTGTCTTATAAGGTGTATAGACAGAGACCCTAAGCTACATCTATCTGTGACCTAAAATGCTTGGTCCAAGTTAAACAGCTTAAGGGCAATTCTCATCTGTTTTGTTTGATCTCATCTGTTGACATTTATTTTAAATGTAATTAAACATAGGCTGTGAATTAATCAAAATTGATCACTATTTCCAAAAATGACTGAAAAAATACCAAATAAAACAAAAGTAAATGAATGCCATTCTCCTTGCGATGATGCCCTGGGCAACTGCCATAAAGTCACATCAAGAAATGCTGCTGATCATTCCAATGATCCCAAATAGACTCACATTAGGCCACATGAAAGCAACTGAACCCAAAAATATATTAACCAGTATATAACTGCACTCTCACACAACACGCCTGCAGCAACAGTTAGGACTCCTCCCTCCCTTTTAAAAGCGTTTTTGCTTCCGAGGACATTGTGGTTGTAAAACCACATGCTAGTAGTCTGGCCCCGGTGTGATCAACCAGTTTCTGCGGGAATGTGACGGCGGAACCAGGGCCAGATTAACACTTTGTTGTACCCTGGGCAACAATATTCAAGGGCTCCATCATCACGACCTGAGGATCACCATAATGTGGTCACATACAGAATATTTTACTGTAATATGCAGTAAATATACTCAATACTTGAATGCCTGACAACACGTAACCCGCCCAGAGTAACCTTTGACCCACCTCGTGTGGACTGACCAATGAGGAGAGGGTCTTAACTTGAGGCCCTCTCTTCATTGGTCAGTCTGCATGAGACTGACTCTCAACTGACATTCGAAGTCATAGGCAGCAAAGCGTCTCTGTGCAGCGCAAAAGCCCGGGTGGACAGTTTGTTTAATGTAGGGTGATCATATTTCCATTTCCAAACAAGAGGACAGGGGATCTGTGCCTATGATGTCACACTATGGCAACACCACACAAACCATGTTGGGACCCATTTTTTGTAAGAACTAAATTAATATCAGATTCTGCCAATAAAAGGGCTCTAAAACAATTCATATGTAAATATTTTGCATATTTAATGCAAAATCTCATTTTTATGCTTTAGTGCTGCAACAAGGTTTTATTAATAATAAATTATTATACCTTTTGTTTTACTACAGCATCGGTAAGCTTCCTGTGCACAGATTATTAAGGATGCTTGTTTCAGCTGTGAGATTAGACGATAGGATCAATGATAAAATAAGTTGTCACACACTCCATGGAAACTTTCAGATAATCCACAAATAGTGGCTTTCAAATGGTTTTGTTACTTTTTGCAATGATGAGACAGCATGTCTTATAATTTAGTTTTTCATCTGATATATTAGAACATGTCAGTAATGTCTGAGGGGCTTTTACAAACACTGTATAACTAATACTCCTGGAGAGGGCATCAATTACACAGAGGCTTCTGGGGAGCCCAGTTGGGGGGGGGGGGGGGGGGACATTTTGCCTTGGCCCCCAAAATGTCTTGAAACGGCCCTGGGTGTGTGACTGAGTTTTGAAGGTGATCTGAATTGTATCAGATGTATAACTATGACATGTGTATAACTTATTGTTTTTTACTGGTAAAAACGTGTAGTGGAGATAAATCTACCTACATTTTACTTTGTTTTCTTGTTTTTATTTAACTATTTTCCTGTCCTGTCTGTCTCTCATCTTCCTGCATCTCCTCATAATTCTCCAGAAAATCTGTTGCCTGGATTCTTACTTTTTCACCTCATCAGTTACTTTTGAGCAGATCAAAGAGATCTCCTGACCGCAAAGCGGAGAGCGCGTTTTCGATGCTGCGTGAGGTGAAATCACCACAGCACAGGTGATGAGCTCCGCAGCAGAGCGCTTCAGGCACAAATAAGACAGAAAATAGAGAACATGTGCAGACAAGAACGATCGTGTGCTAATTATAGTTTTTTGGTTGCGCCACTTTGAGAATGGACCGTGCGCTGGAAGCAGCTGCCTGGATCGCTGTGCAACAATGCGGAACCGGTTCGCAGCAGCGCAAGTCTGCAGGCTCTCCCTCGCGCTGATCTGCCTGTACCGGCTCTCCCTCGCGCTGATCTGCGGCTCTCCCTCGCGCTGATCTGCGGCTCTCCCTCGCGCTGATCTGCGGCTCTCCCTCGCGCTGATCTGCGGCTCTCCTTCGCGCTGATCTGACTTGCTCTGGTCTGCGCGCAACGGTGGGCGGGAGGGGGGGGGGGGCGCTTTTGGAAGAGTTGTGCGACACAACGAATCGATGACGCAATTCGTTGCCAACGCTTTTAGTAATCGATTTTCATCGAATTCATCGATTCGTTGTTGCAGCCCTAATGCAGACGAACTGACACTTTATTCGTTTCGCAAATCGCAGATGTAGCTAAATCACTCACGAAAAGATTTCCTTCTGAACATCTGAGCTGGACACCGCTCAGCGCAGCTCGCTGTCAGCGCGTACATAAGGTGCACAGCGAGCTGAAGATGTGGAGAGGGGCTTGGAACGCGTTGCAGAACCAGAGCGCATGCGGGAAGATTCCTTCCACTGAAGCGAGAGTTTTCAAAACCCGGTCTCTCAGAGAGACTTGTCACTTAGAAAATGTTCCCTGATGATGAAACTTTGGCTGAATTGTGCTTTTTCCTGTCTCCAATGTGGCGTCTGAGGAGAGTCCCAGAATCTCACATCGTCTTCAGCTCAGAAAGCACCTATGATTACGCACAAGCGTGACGCGTCAACCCGGTCACACAGTAGACCGGGTTGGACCTGTTCAGGTTTACGCGGACAATCTACATTTAGAATTAGCTTACAGATGTAAAATTTATGCAGTAAAATATAAAGCTTTTTATTTAAATATCCATTCATTATTTTACAAGCACAGAGAGCCGCATCAGATGGATGGAAGAGCCGCATGCGGCTCCAGAGCCGCGGATTGCCGACCCCTGAGCTAGGGCATGTGCGGAGGACACACACACACACACGCACAACCACAAGCAAAATAAACTTGTTTTCAATTATGTTTATTGAGCCCACTTACATTTTCTTAGGCCCAACCACAAATGAGTTTCTGGCTACGCTAATGGTGACTTTTTACAGACTTCTCTGAGCTCCGCAGCCATTACACTTTTCACCTCGCACACCCCTTAGCGGCAGCTCGCGCACCACACTTTGGGAATCCCTGTCCTAGACTCAATTGGTTTTACTCAAAGAATACATAGCTCCACCCACTCCTGCCATCATACATTAGACCTTGTGCTGACTTACGGCATAGAGTGTGAGGAAATAACAATCTATCCACATAATCCAGTCCTCTCGGACCACTTTCTGATAACCTTTGAGTTTTTTATAGCTGAGTTCTCAAGACATGAATGTTATGTTTATGTGCTTAGCAGACGCTTTTACCCAAAGCGACTTACAATTATTTTTTTTTTTTTTTACCTATAGGGCATGTTGTGATCTGTGGGGGAAACCGGAGTACCCGGAGAAAACCCACACATGCATGGGGAGAACACGCAACTCCACGCAGAAAGGCCGCAGCCGAGTTTCGAACCTGCGACCTTCGTGTTGCGAGGCAACAGTGCTAACCACTGCGCCACCATGCAGCCATGCATGTAAATTTCACTAAAGTCGGTCTCTATCTGACAACGCTGTTGCATCTTTTAAATAAACTGTTCCATCTTTACTGTCCTCAGCATCTCAGAGGAACGTAGCAGAGGGCAATATTTTCATTTTTAGCCCCTCACAAATTGATGCTTTAGTTCATAATGTTACTTCCTCTTTACGTGTGGCATTAGATGTTGTTGCCCCTTTAAAAAAGAAGGTAATTAGAGACAGGAAGTCGGCTCCCTGGTTTAATTCTCATTTACGAGCTTTAAAACAAAACTCTAGAAAATTGGAGATAACATGGCACTCTACGCACCATGAGGAGGCCTGCCTATCCTGGAAAAATCATCTTGTGCTTTATAAAAATAAGCTTCAACAAGCTAGAACTGCTTATTTCTCAGCGTTAATTGAGGAGAATAAGAATAATCTTAAATTTCTTTTCAGTACAGTTGCCAAACTTACACAGAATCATAGCTCTGAACCATCTATTCCCTTAGCCCTCAGCAGCAATGACTTCATGGGATTTTTCACAAGTAAAATTAATTCTATTAGAAACAAAATCTTTAGCATCCTCCCTAATGCGATTTCTTCTTCCTCAGTAAGTGAGGCAGCATCAGAGGTAACTGTAGAACCTCATCTGTGTTTGAACTGTTTTGATCCAGTTGAGCTTTCAGAGTAATCAAAAATATTAGCTCCATCTAAACCTTCAACTTGCATTTTAGATACAATCCCAACCAAATTATTTAAAGATGTATTTCCTTTGGTTACTGTCCCCATTCTAGATATAATCAATCTATCCTTAGTAAATGGATATGTACCACAGAATTTTAAGGTTGCTGTAATCAAACCTTCACTTAAGAAGCCTTCTCTGGATCCAGATGACCCAATGAATTATAGACCAATATCTAACCTTCCATTTTTATCCAAAGTCCTGGAGAAAATAGTGGCCATCCAAGTATGTGAGCATTTAAACACTAATGCTCTGTTTGAGGAATTTCAGTCTGGTTTTAGAGAGTATCACAGCACTGAAACTGCATTAGTGAGAGTTACAAATGATATTCTCATGGCCTCAGATAAGAATCTTGTGTCTGTTCTAGTCTTGTTAGATCTCAGTGCTGCTTTTGACACAATAGATCACAATGTTCTTTTAGAAAGACTTGAACATGTTGTAGGGATCAAAGGAACAGCGCTAGGCTGGTTTAAATCCTACCTGTCTGACAGATTTCATTTTGTGAATGTACATGACAAATCTTCTTCATACTCCAGGGTTACTTGTGGAGTACCACAGGGTTCAATGCTTGGACCAATTCTTTTTACTATATATATGCTCCCAATTGGTAAAATCATTAGACAGCATGGGATAAACTTCCACTGTTATGCTGATGATACTCAGTTATATTTATCCATTAACCCTGATGAACCTAATCGGTTGGGTAGATTACAGGCTTGTCTTGAGAACATAAAAAATTGGATAACTCTAAACTTTTTGCTTTTAAATCAAGACGAGACGGACGTTCTCGTCTTTGGACCAGAAGTCCAGAAAAAGGAAATTGCTTAGCCAATCACCTGACCTGAGTGGCATTAAATTAGTCTCCGAGAACAAAGTAAGGAACCTTGGTGTTATTTTTGACCAGGACATGTCATTCAAATCTCAGGTTAATCAGGTTTGTAGGATTTCCTTTTTCCACCTTTGGAATATTGCTAAGATTAGAAGCATCTTTTCCAGGAGTGATGCTGAAAAACTAGTTCATGCATTTATTACATCAAGACTGGATTACTGTAATTCATTACTCTCAGGAAGTCCACAGAATGTAGTTAAAAGTCTTCAGCTTGTCCAAAATGCTGCAGCTAGAGTTCTGATGAGAATTAAAAAGAGAGATCATATCTCTCCTGTCGTAGCTTCCCTACATTGGCTACCTGTTAAATTCAGAATAGATTTTAAGATCCTCCTTCTCACATATAAAGCTCTTAATAATCAAGCTCCATCATACATCAGTGATCTGATTGTTCCATACGTTCCTAACCGAGCACTTCACTCTCAGACTGCAGGTTTACTGGTGGTTCCCAAAATATCTAAAATTAGGATGGGAGGCAGATCTTTTAGTTATCAGGCTTCTCTCCTGTGGAACCAGCTCCCAGCTTTAGTCCATGAGGCAGACACTTTGTCTACTTTTAAGACTAGGCTTAAAACATTTTTATTTGATAGGGCCTATGGTTAAAATCTGATGTTAGCCTAAATCAGGACAAGTGGGGGAGTAGAGGGAGGTGGAGTGTATTGTCGGTAAAGACGGCTCTCCCTTGATCTGCCTCCAACATGCCTCCATCTAAAAGGCTAGGTTATCCAGAGTTATCTCTGTAGTTATGCTGCTATAGGCTTAGACTGCTGGAGGATACACTGACCACTTTTCACACTCTACTGCTTTCTTCTACAGTCTGCTCTTTAACTGTATTATTTCCTGCTACTTCAGCTGTTACCTTTATTTTTTCTCTAAGTGTTTTTCTCCCCAGAGGAAGCTACGGTGATGTTCTGCTGAGCTGTGGTGCCCTCATGGAGGGGGCCATCGTCTAGCTCACGGCTGCTAACCACTGAAACTTTCTCCCTCTCCTGATAATAACTTCTTGTTTCCTTGACGTTGGGTGTGCTACTGCTAGTTTACCCGTTTAACAATAGATTCACTAGGATAAATACAATAAAGTTTATCTCTCGCCAAATAGAATATTTACTAAGCAATCACGGTGTAACCGTTGACACATTGCTTGGTGTGTGTGTGTGTGTGTGTGTGTGTGTGTGTGTGTGTGTGTGTGTGTGTGTGTGTGTGTGTGTGTGTGTGTGTGTGTGTGTGTGTGTGTGTGTGTGTGTCTTCTCGATACCCAGTGAGTTGTGGTGGATGGCTGCTTATACTGAGCCAGGATTCTCTGGAGGTTTCTTCCTGTTAAAACGGAGTTTTCGTCTCCACTGTCACTATATGCTTGCTTAGTGTGAGGATTGCTGTAAAGTCACCGACACTAGTCAGTGACTTGATGCAATTTGCTGGGTTCCTTATATAGGAAACATTTTTTCTGATTGGCTTAATGAACTGACCTGAATTGGAATGTTTATTATGTGAAGTGCCTTGAGACGACTCTTGTCGTGATTTAGCGCTATATAAATAAAATTGAATTGAATTGAATTGAATTGAATTACTAAGCCACACCAATGAGACTCAGCAGTTTATATCAACTTTCATACAATCTGATCTTTTTATTAGGATTTTATTCCAAAATTACGGGAATTTTTTTCAATAGATCCTAGCTAAATCAGTCTAAATACACAAAACCATTTCTCAATTATGTTAATAAGTCACACCAATGAGACACGGTAGTTTATAACAACTTTCATACAATCTGATCTTTTTATTAGGATTTTTATACAAAATTAAGGTTTTTTTTCAAAAGCTCCTAGGTAAATTAGTCAAACTACCCAAAACAATTTCTCAATGTTGTTACTAAGCTAGATCAAAGAGACACAGCAGTTTACAACAACTTTCATACAATCTGATCTGTTTTATTGGGATTTTTATCCAAAATTAAGGGATTTTTTTCAATAGATCTTAGCTAAATCAGTCTAATAACACAAAACCATTTCACAATTTTATTACTAGGCCAGACCAATGAGACACAGCAGTTTATAACAACTTTCATGCAATCTGAACCGGCAGCCCACAGGCCCGCCCAGAGCCTCCCACCCACAAGCCGTCCGAGCCCGGAACCCAGTGACCCGGGACCCAATGGCGACCAGCTCCACCGGGGACCCAACAGAGCCCAGGGACTCAGATCCCAACAAACAGCCACCGGGATCGATCAGGCAGGCTCCAAAAATCTCAAACCTCCCGACCCGGGAGCCTGGAACACTCAGGCAGACCAAGGCACCAAGTGTGGCAGGGGGAGGGGAGGCGAAGATGTATAGCACCAAAAGAAGTCCCACGAGAGGGGAGGAGTCAAAAGCCCCACCTGATATATACAGCCATGCACAGACACAGTCACACACTCCCTCCCTCATGCTTACACATACAACCTAAGACTTACAAAAATGCACGCCATACACCCACTCATGCTCCCCATGCTCTCATCTCCTGCATGGACCTTAGAGTTGCAGCTGCTTATAAACGTGAGATTATTTAGACTTTGTTTCCAGATGGTGCCGCTTGGGATGGTTAAGCATGGAGTTGTTTTGGTGCAGAGAAGAACACAACATTCCTAGAAGAGGAAGGCTGCTGGACACCCGACTGGCTATTTGACCTCTGACATTGCTGTGGACAAACAACCTTGGCCTTTCCCAACGTTACGGTGGCCATATGATAAGTGGCTTCATATAAATGAACCCCTGTGATGGACTGGCTCTCTGTCCAGGGTGTACCCTGCCTGATTACCCATTGGCTGCTGGAGATAGCCCCCCCCCGCGTCCCTATGTGGACAAAGTGGGTTCAGACAATGGGTGGGTGGATGTAAATGAACATGACATCTATGACATCAGTGGCTATCCTAGAAGTCGTACCTACTGATTAGTAAATAAAAGTAATATAAAAATTCGGGCATCTTACTGTAAAAAAATATACCATTAATGTAAAAAAGAAACTCAAAATGAACTATGTTCACACCCAGAATCAAACCCAGGTCTTCTGCATGGGAGTCAGACATTTTACAAGGTGAGCTACACACCAGTAACATTCACAGTATCTGTAACTTTTATTTCCTTGATGACATCTAACACAACGTCAAACCAAAGAACGGTTCGAAGCGAAAATGGCTATTTTGTTGCTAATTTGCAGGAAATATCTAGAAGAAAGTTCTACAGAAAGTAGCTAAGGGTCCTCAGAAATGTAGCTAGGTTCATCACTAGGCGTTAGGAACAGCGACAAAGTCGCTGAGTTGACACTACCTCACTCTCTGCTGCTAAATCTACTGATAGCAAATGCTACGGGCTATGCCTGAGCGTGAACGCGCATGAAGCAGCCTGCTCGGCCCGAGCATCTCTCTTTTTCTGTGATTTTACAGAAAAACAGGCAATCATAGTAAAAATGCCAGGGCTCATTCTACAGGACCAGGGCATTGCAGGAGAATGTATGAAAAAGAAATGTATTATTTCTATACATGTTTTCGCTGTCAAACTTCCATAATGCCCCTTTAAAACATATTTTAGGCACTGCAGAATATGATTGTAAATACCTTGCAAAATTACAAAATTGTTTTATGAGCCAGAAAAAATCATTTTATTAAAGAGATTTGGATACAGAGTCTTGTGTCCCCAGGGGCATCTTGGTGAAATGGTTAACACAAGAGTTGAAGCGAAAATTGCAGGTTAAATTTTATTTTTATTTCATATAAAATGCTGTCCAAAAAAACACTATTTGAAATGCTGATTGTTTTACAATACATAACAGCATCTTATTTTGAGTAACACGTGGCCCTTTTTCAGCAAAGCTTCTAAAAACGCTTTTAAAGAAAAAATCTTAACTTCTGACGTAACGAGGGGCGTTATGAGCTAGTCCTGCCTGAAGCTCAGTGTGGCGAGTAGGTAGTTTTGGGGTTGATAGGTCGCGTTAACGAGTCAATGTGTGTGTGTTCTTAGTTTTGGATTGTGTTATTTTTTCTTAAAAAATAGTAAACTAATATGTGGAGGATGTACAAACCCAAGCAGGTCCGGACTTCCAGTCCACCTGTTTCCAAATGAGAGAATGAATGGCACCATCCTCGAATGGGGCGTGTCGTGCAGCTGAAAGCAGCCGTTTCTGGTGCAAACCTCAAACTGGAGGATTACAAACCCAGTGACGTGAGGCGAGTTCAACATGCCTTCTATCCTCCAGAACCCCATGGAAAAGATACTTGCTGGCGCATAGGGCCCAGGTCAGCATCGGAAGCAGGTCAGGGAGATCTTTGCTTAGCTCCAGAAATGGATGGGGAGCTTTTAAAAATTCCTAGCTAGCCCAGGGAAGCTGGTTTCTGGGTCGGAACAGGCTCAGAACCAGCACCCCGACGTCCAGAAGAGAATGTGCACCTTTTAAAAATTGCTAGCTGGCCAGGGGTGCTGGTTTCTGGGTCAGACCCAGGTCCAAGCCGCCTGCCCTGACTAGGATGACAGGCGTCTCTCCCTACGCTACGTGAATGGATCAAGGATGAAACTGCTGACAAGCGCTCATTATATTTTGTTATCGTCAAGAGTCAATATTATATTTACTTGCAAATATTATTTTTATTTTCTGGTACATAATAGTAATCTGTACAATATTGTGATGTTAGCACACGAGTTTAAGCTAGCTAGCTGGCTAGCATCGTTCACTCACCGAGACACAGCTTGCTTCACAGAACCTTCGAACACCACAGCTATATGTCTCTCCTTTGTCCATCGTTTCTCCCTCTGGCTCGGCTCTCTGGGGCGCGCAGCAGGCTCATAACTGTATGGTTGTGGTCCAACAAAAGAATAATTACAAACATTTAAAGTTTCCTCTGTGTCAGATCCGGCAAGAGAGAACAGAAACTACGGTTTTCCCTGACCAGCGAGTCGATGTGAACAAAAAAAAAAAACATTGCTGGCATTTCAGTAATTGCAGAGTTGAAGGCCATTGATGAAGAACTCAGTGCAACAATGGACAAGAACTGGTGAAGGTTCTCAGTAATACCAATACATTCTCACACCCAAAGAGTCAAAATATGACGCGTGTGACCAAGCCTCAATATATGACGATTCAGAATGCCCCAGCACGTCAGGAGACGACGATCAGGGACACACTGATGACGCACCGTCCCAGAGCGTCGGTATCCGACGCCGGTGGTGAGGCGGACATTAGAACGACTTGTGAACTACTTAACCTTCCCCTCAACCCAATCCTAACCTTAAGGTCACAGTTACTGACCTTAAGGTTAGGATTGGGGTGAGGTGAAGGTTAAATAGTCAAATAATGTCCGTGTGACCGCGGACGTCAAACACTGATGCCAGCGAAGCCACCTGTCCCTGCGTGTCCCTGATCGTCGTCTCCTGACGTGCTGGGGCATCCCGAATCGTCATATATTGAGGCTTGGTCACACGCGTCATATTTTGATGCTTTGGGTGTGAGAATGTGTTAGTCATACAGGTCAAGGTAATCAAAAGGGGTTAAGATGAATGAAACTGGACTTCTTAGGTTTCTTGAACATAGGTAGTTTCTGCTCGTTAGGCAGCTACAGTTTATGAGCTCAACTCTCCCTTATTCCAATCAGAATGGACAAAGCTCCTGGATGAGAAGTGAAACATCATCAAGAAATCAAAAAAGTCCAGTAGCTTTCATTTAAACCCCTCAGAATGGACCAGAGGGAGACTTTAGCCTCTTTCATAAGTTGTTGTAAATTCAAGACTGAAGCCATGGATTACAGGACGAGGTGAACAGTTTTAAGAAATGAGAGAAACTGCTGAGAATATACCCAAGAACATGTTTAAAAATGTAGACACACGTCTAAGACATTTAGTTGGATAAATAAGTAAAGTTATTGCTAATCTTATTTATTCAGTTGTGTTTAGTGACATCACCAAAGTTGTCATATTTTTTGTTGGAGAAAAAAAGTTTGATTTTTGTATTGTTCATTTGTGAATATATGTAACTGGTAAATGTTTAGAACATTTGTTTTCAATGACAGTTTTTTATGGTCAAGTCACATATTTAAAATTGATGTGTTTGTTTGAACTTAGTTCATTTAGGTGACTATTAATATCACTAAGGCACCATGATTTATTTGAATAAATATTTTTTACTTTAGGGGCCACACAAAGCTTCCCTAATGGTAAGTTACTGATGAGGTAATGATTATGTTTATGTTTATTCATTTAGCTGATGCTTTTATCCAAAGTAACTTACAATTTATAACCTATAGGGCATGTTGTGATGAGTGTAATGTAATGATTAGTGAGTCATCAGAAGTGATTACTTTACTTGATTATAAACAGGTTGAAGTACTGCTACGTTTACTCAGGTGATATATTTTCAGCAGTAATGAAACGTCGGAACTCCTTTTGTTTCCTTTGTAGGGATCTAAAATGTTGACCGTAGACAATTAGTGAAAACAACGATCTCTAGCCTCCTTCAGAAGTTTATTCCTGAAAGGGAAGTGTTCTCTTTATCCATCCTTTTAACTCTAGGTGCTGCTTCAACTTCAGCTGCAGCTTCCCCTAGCAACGCCAGTCGTACATCCAAAATGGCGCTAAGGGGGTGTGGTTTACACGCAGGTCACGTGTCTGACAAGAACCAATGGTTGATGGGTTAGTATGGATAGGTTATGGTTGATGGGTTATGATGGATGGGTTATGATCCAGGCATTAAGAATGGAATGTTCACAATGATTGGATGAGGTTTTTCCAGGATTGTACACTTCAGAGGTGATTAAATAATTTATTTTTGAAAAAACATTTTATTTATTGGTTGCTAACAGGTTATGCTGAGCATTTCAAGATAAATGGCAAAACTGCTCCAGAACAACATCTCTTACTGGAAGAAAGGGGGAAATACACTCGACTACCTTTTGTTAGTGGTTCACAATTATCACAAACTTGAATCCAGGTCTGGTGTCAGCAGACACAAAAGAGGTAAAGGAAAGCATAAGGGCCTGCTGTTCTCTCTGACCTGTCATATGTTTGATAAGAGATGCTTCATGAATGCAAGAGCAGGAAGCCCATGGGCGAGATATGTGACCTCTGTTGGGCCATGAGTCATACTGATAAGTGCGTTCAAGCAGACTGTGTGGCTAATTTTGTCCACACAGACTCCTCATACCAGAAGTGACATTGTGACATTTCACCAGGAGTTGTTCACACAACCTAGGAGATGGTGCATACTTATCTCAGAAAGAGAGGAAGAGATGGCTTTTTAGTTTAGCTGTCAAGTTCATGGTTTCCCTCAATCCCCCTGATGCAGTGACGGAGCATCGTGACAGAGACATGCATCACATGGCTTCACAAAATAATATTCTCCACCTCAGTTTCCATCTATCTAATTCATCTGTCACCTTTAATGTGGCCCAAATGGAAGCATGCACTATTTTGAATTTTCATGGTAACCTCAAGCAGCCTAGAAGCCAGGGCCCTCAATTATTGAACATTCGTAGAAACTGTCCTAGCCTAGAAATCCAGGAGCCTCAGCAGGCCACACCAGTGTTTTGTCTTGCTTGTCATTGCACTCATCAGTTTGGTGGGCCAATCACAGCCCTTTATTGGTTTGGTGAGCGAAACGATGCGATGAAGCAAAACAACAAATATGGTGACGGCTCATTTGAAACAGCTTTGGCATCAACTTTGGATTATAGACTTGGGCTTTTCTTTGACTTATGAACAGATAGAGGTACTTCGATAGATAGAGGATTGTCACGCCTGCCTCAGAGTCTTACTCCACCCACATTTCAATTTTGAAAAATCTGCCACTAGTAGGCGTTACCTGGCAGACCGAGAGGGCGGAGCTGCAGCAGTGACAAAGATGGATGGCCAACGAGGTGACACTAGCCCTTTTGACTCTGAGCAGTCATTTGAAGTGGAAGATTTTCTCCCCCTCCTTACCCTATGAAAAGAGAAGTAGGAGACTAATGGAGCTTACACATTAGCGTCGGTTCGGTCCAATATTTGGTTTCACACACAGATCAGATTTGCGTTTTCGGTTCCAAGGCGACTCTTTTTCAGACCTTCTCTCCAGTGGTCAGACTGGGAATGAGGTAACACTACAGACTGATTGGCCATCTGAAATTATGTTTACCACCTCCGATCTGTGATAAGAATGAACCAGAGGGAGGGGGTCCTCCCGCTGACAAAGCAACGAAAGGCTTTCCTGATCAGGAAACGGCTGGCAGTGAATGAGTTAAAAAAGGAAGAGTCGGAGCCAGATGTCTTACAAAACAGTGCTGGGGCCTTTATTACAGACAATCAAATTGTCTACTTCAACGCATACAGACAGCCATGAGTGAAAAGCCCCCGACTTGGTGGGGGATGTTGCTTTTATGCAGTTGTGTTAAGTCCACGAGGCATGCCCGGTCTCATACAACAGTTAAACACTTAAAGGTGGCCAAGTCCTTGGCATAGCAGATGAGACTTCCGAAAGTCCACATTAACTTGGCAGTTGTAGCTTGAGAATTAATGGGCCTGTCTAAATACTGTCATTACAAGTCTGGACCACCGGTAGTTAGTTTATCTGATAAATAGTTCTTGTAATCAAATGTACCTTAGCTTTGCTTGGAAATCAGCTGTACAATCACAATGTAACAGTATGACTGAAAATGGAAACATAAGGGAATACCATATAACATTTAACCAAAAGTGAATAAAGGAATTCACATACCAAGACCTGTTATTATGTACCAGAACAACAATGTAACTTTACCATGTATATGTAATGTATAATGATACTGAAAAACAAACTTGACGAGTAGACAGAAGAGATAATGAATAGCAGTGAAACAATAAATGAAAAATGACTTCATCATTAACTGAACTCATCATTTCAAAAATGAAATGCATTACCACCCTGTATGGAGGCAAAAACCTGTCTACTGTACTTTAACAGTAAAAATTCCTCCATGTCCTCCCCGACCCATGGGACGAACGCCGCAGCACAGAGTGAGCATGCGAGGCTAGCCTAAGGACATTGTTGACATTCATGTCCTCATCAATCATCAAAGGAAAAACACACAAAAACAACCAAAACACATGGGAATAAGTAGGTGGCAAATGTGATGAATAATGAGTAATTAGCCTTACCAAAGATGTACAGAAAAGGTGTAAAGTCCATAAAACATGGTATCTGCAGGTTTAAGGGAGCCAAATTTAAGACATTTCAAGACATTTTTTAAGGCCACTTGGACCAAATTTAAGCTATTTTTAAAAATAAAATTTAAGCTATAATTTCCAGCTATTGCCTGGAACCGGTGCTAACCACGTCGCAAACGTGGGATTAGCCATCCAGTTACCATTGAACTTGCACTTCCCCATGGTGCAAGCTCCCACTAGCTTAACCAGCTAATGTGCTCTTCTAAAAATGGCCCCCTTTCACAACCAACTGAATGTGTACGTTCCGCTTACGCCAATATCATACACAAAAAATGCTGAACGCTAACGAGAAATTCACAAAAATTTTATAGAAATAAAACAATCTTGTTTATTGGGTCTTTGGTCATTTAAGACCTTTGAAAACTCTGTTTAAGGATTATTTGTCATTTTTAAGGATTTTTGAGGCCTTAAATTTCGAAAAGCAAATTTAAGACTTTTTAAGGACCCGCGGATACCCTGATAAAATCCAAAACTCATACTGAATAAACTGAGCAACTAAACACGTTAAAAGTAAGCAATGGCTTGAGACTAAACATGCAGCTATCAAAGTCCTGATTGTGGTTTTATGATCAAAAGAATGAAGTAAAAAGAACATGTTCAGCAACCATGTCGTCGTTGGAGGTATTCTGTTGGAGGTGGGCTTTTTGTGGACAAGTTTCCTTTATTTATCAGCAAAGCAAAAGCACAGATCCTTGGCTCAGTCCTCTCCACGAGCTTGATCGGAAGTAACAGGGGGTCCATAGCAGCTGCTTCAGCTAGTAGCATTCAGGTCCCTCTTTATGTTATGGGCAGCAAGTGCTGCTGACTTCATCCTTCCCACAGCAAGCAAAACGCAACAGGTCAACAAGAAAAACTAGAATTAGTGAGCCAATTGTCTACAGACCTATTTCCACAAAACTCACAAATTTCGACCCACAGACAAGGCATCCATCTCCACATTCACACCCCTAAACTATCCTAAAGTAGAGGTTTAACTTGCTGATAAGGCATGCTCCAGTTTACTGTCAGCCAAATGGAGATCTTTATTTATTTATTTATTTATTTATTTATTATTAAAATAGAAAAAAAACAATACTAACAAATAAAATTAGGTTTCTCAAACCAAGAAAATTAAAAGGGAACAGAAAGAAGAAAACTTATGTTATCTGCCCTTTTTTTTTTTTTTAACTAAAATCACATTTTTACACTGAAATAACAATAATTATAAATTAGCCCATACAAAGTATTTGCTTGACTGGTTAGCTAACTTGAGTTCAATTTGTAAAGAAGAAAGAAAAAAATTAATAGTAATAATAATTCAAAAAGCAAAAGGATTTTTGCACATATACCTATTCATGCATATATACATTAAAGTGCATCGCAAGCCCATTTGGTCGCACATACTTCATCTATACATATACATATAGACATAAACACGTATCCACTACATATACACATAAACAAACATACATACATATTTATACATACACACATTAATATACCTACACACATCTTCTACAGCTTTATTTCTTTTTTATATAATTGATTTGCACGTATCTGATTCCAGTATTTCATTTTTAATTAGTTTTTTGAAAGTAAATATCGTTTTCGCATCCTTGATTACATTACCTAGCTTATTCCATATTTTAACTCCCTACATAGAGACACAGCGCTCCTTTATAATTATTCTATGCTTAGGTATTGTAAGTAATTCATGTCCTTTTAGTTCATATTTACTCTGTCTTTTTATAAATCTTCTAAGTAAATTTTTAGGAAGGTTTTTTGTTTGCATTATACATAAATTTAGAAATATTGTAGTCCACTAGGTCATAGAATTTTAATGTTTTTGTTTTTATGAATAATGGGTTAGATGGATCTCTGTAATTACTCCTTGTAATGATTCTTATTGCTTTTTTTGCAATATATAGATAGAATTTGTATAAGTTTTATATGTTGTGCCCCACATTTCTGTATAATAGTTCAAAATATGGTGCAATAAGTGAATTATATAATAAATATAGGGAGCTATCATCCAGTGACCATTTTACTCTATGTAACATTGCAATCGTTTTAGCTATTTTAGTTTTCACATTGTTTATATGTGGCTTCCAAGATACATTTTCATCAATTATAACTCCCAAAAATTTTTCTTTTACTCTTGTAATATTAATGTCATCTATATTTAATAGACTTGTATCATTTGAGTTACTTTTACTAAATATCATGAAACATGATTTATCAGTGTTTAATGAGAGTTTATTCCCATCAAGCCATAATTTTATTTTTTTCATCTCAGTTTGTACTGTTTCTACCATCTGTTTGATATTATCTCCTGCATAATAAAAGGTAGTGTCATCTGCAAATAGAATACATTTTAATATATTTGATATAGAGGCAATATCATTTATATACATAATAAATAGTTTCAGACCCAGTACTGACCCTTGTGGTACCCCACAAGTAATATCACGCAGATTTGATTTAATGTCATTTATTTGTACATATTGTTTCCTATCATTCAAATAACTTGTTAACCATTTTAGAGCCATTGCTTTGATACCTGTCACGTTGAGAACAAGGAGGTTGTTAGGACCCAAGATGCAGATACCCCAGATGGCACGAAGCAGGAGCGTTTAAACGTAAAATCCTTTTTATTAAGGAGATGAACCAAAATCCAAAATGGCAGGAAGCCAAAAACAAAATCCTGAGTACCAGGAGAACGAAAGCTCACACAGAGCACAAAACCTAGAGGCGAGGTAACCAAAAGCTCACTTAGAGCACCAAACATGGAGACAAGATACAAAAGCTCACATGGAGCACAAAACAACGCTGACACACAAGCAATGGACCGACAAGACACTGAGACAAGACAGGGCTTATATACACTGGGGCATGATGGGAGGCAGATGGGCTGCAGGTGTGGAGAGAGAACCAGGTGAGACCAATTAACTAATCAGGGAGGAAACTAACATGACCTAAGAGTAAGAGTAAAAAACCTAAAGACAAGATGAGCAGCATATTAAACTAATATTCTAAGGGGAAAGGAAACCACAAAAACCTGTGGAAAAAACATACTAAAGAGACTAGTAAAAGAGAAGCTAAACCTATAAAAAACTGCAGAGGGGTGACTGGGGGAGATTGAAGGAACACTGGACCTGAGAGGGAATATCTGGAGGGCTGAAGACCAGGGGACACATGAGGAACACAAAGAGACACAGACCATGACAATACCATATTTACTAAGTTTTTTAAGTAAGAAGAATTTCATGATCGACTGTATCAAACGCTTTTTTTTAAATCAATAAATATACTTATGAAATGGTTCTTTTTGTTAATGGCTTCTGATATTTCTTCTGTAAGTTCCATTAGTGCCATGGAAGTTGAATGATTAGTTCTAAAACCATATTGACTGTCATTTAATATATTTTCTTTAGCCAGGAATTCATCTAGTCTAGTAATAAATAGGTTTTCTAATATTTTTGAAAATTGCGACAGTAAGGATATTGGTCTGTAATTGGAAAAAGTGTGTTTTTCACCATTTTTGTATATTGGTATGACTTTTGCTATTTTCATGTTATCTGGAAATGTCCCTGCTGTGAAAGATAAATGACATATGTAAGTGAAGGGATGAATGATATTTTCTATTATATTTTTTATTAATGTTATGTCTAGATCGTTACAGTCAGTAGTTCTTTTATTGATGCATTTATTTACAAAGATTCTTTTTTCATTGCTAGTTACTGGACTCAGAAGTATACTATTTTTATTACTTGTTATTTTTCCACTGATGTTATAATTAGTTCTTTTAGGAATGTTGTTTGCTAAGTTTGGTCCCACACTAGTAACGTAATTGTTAAATTCATTTGCTATTGTTCTAGTTTCAGTAATTTCCGACTGTCCATTTACAAAGTATTGTGGAACAGTTGTAGCTGTTTTATTTATTTTGTTACACTATTTAGTATTCCCCAAGTTGCTCTGATAGTCCACTCTCTTGCTCTTTTTTTAAAGCAATGTCACCGTGGTGGCATTAGAGAGCTTTAGGTCATTTATAGGTGGTCAGATCGTGGCGGTAATGTGGTGCAATCATCTTTTTACAAAAGAGGGCATAGGGGCGGTCTCTGCGATGCTGGGGACTAATGCTTATCTTGGACATCACTTGCTTTTTACTGCCGCTCCTAAAGATGTCTGTCCTCCACAGTCCCAGTGAATGGTCAGCTGATCTGAGCTTCAGCTCTAAGGAAGAGAGAAGCTGCATTGCTCCAGTTAATCTTCTCAGCTGGTTCTGTATTCAAAAGTGAAACTTACCCACTTTTACTTTCATTTCAATGCTCGGCAGTAATTCCCCACATGATCATGAAACCTCCCTCAGTTGTGCCTAAGCATAATATGCATTTACAAGTTTGACGTTGCAGCAATATTACTACTAAGCTTGATGGAATGAGTGCTGCAAAATTTCCGCGTCCCCACTCCGCCACGGTGCTTTCGTAAGACACACAGTGGTGGCAGTATTACACTAATTTGCCGGCATGGTGCATCATCAATAAAGGGTTAGAGTTTCATCTTCAGCCATGTGAAGGAGGAAAAAGCAGATCTGAAGTCACTTTGGGAGAAGAAAGCCTTTGTGAACAACAGTGTGGTGTGTTCTCATTTCTCTCCCTCTTTTTCACAGCACCGAGAAACGAAAAACTTCTCTCCGTTCTCTCCCAGTTATAAAAATATCAAAGCATTAGCATAATTACTATTTCGAGCAGAAGAGACCCAACTGTCTCCCCACTCCTTTCTGGCAGAAACTTCAAAGGCTCTTTTCATCGTTCTTTCAATAACCCAGCTTTTTCTCCAGCAGTTAGACAAAAGGAGCCGAGGCCAAATGGATGACACGAGAACAAAACAGGCCAAGTGGTCAAATGCAGAGCACCGGATGTAACATCACTGTAGGATGCATCACTCTGTCCCTGATTAGTTCGCTCATCACTGGCAGAAATCCCTGAGGAAGACGAGTGAAGAGGAAGAGGAGCAGTATGATAGAAAATGTCCTTTTTGTTTTTACGTAACAGCCGCCATTACTCTGTTGGGGACTTAGAGCCTATTAAAGCCCATGACTCAGCTGAGATTTGTCTCATGATGTTAGGAGTAATGGGCAAACATTTTCTAACCCAATGTGTGTGTGTGTGTGTGTGTGTGTGTGTGTGTGTATGTGTGTGTGTGTGTGTGTGTGTGTGTGTGTGTGTGTGTGTGTGTGTGTGTGTGTGTGTGTGTGTGGAGAGAGTGAAATTAGAAGCATGGGTCATTTAGGTCAATATAAATATTCTCTCTCCTCTTTCTTCTCCAGTCCAGAGTATGGGCATGGATTGGTCAGAATCCGGAAGGCTGCCCCCCCCCCCCCCCCCCCCCCCCACACACACACACACACACAGCTGTCTGTGTTTGAAACAGCTGTCTCCTCAAACCTGATAAAGTCTGCATCACCTACACCTCACTTTGAGCTCATGTCAGAAGTAGAAAAGGAAAGTTCCACAACTGCAAGATGGCTTCACTTCTGAGTCACTTTATTCCAAATGAAAGGCATGTGTGGAATCTTGTGTCAGATGGGAGAGAAGCAGTTGATGGAGAAGTCGGAGTGAATCATGTACAGGAGTCACAGCCTCCTCCATCTCTGGATCTCCTCTCCCTCATCACCTCCCCCACCGGTTATGGAAGGGTGAGCCACAACCCAAATGCCTGTTTAATCAAAGGAAAACAAACAGGGTCACATTCGCATGTTGGTTTGTGATGAAGTTAACCTGCCTCAGCAGAGTAGAAATGAAAACCTGCTGTCGGAGTGTGGAGCCGCTTCACCCTTGTGTCTGCTGCGTAAACACAGCAGAGCAGGCGCGCCCTGCTCGGGAACATTCAGCTATTCCTCTTGTTTCACGTCCTCATCAGAGGCCATTTGGTGAAACTGCTCTCCAGACTGCCTGTTGTCCAGTCATGTGGAAAAAATGCTGACATTTCGTATGAAAGATGATCTGTTTTCTAGAAAAAATGCTGACATTTCGTATGAAAGATGATCTGTTTTCTATCTCACATCAAGTAAAGAAGAAAATCAGGGAAATTATCTCATTAAATGTTTTATCTGCATCTTCATCAGATGAATCGCCTGATGACCCGAACCACCTTTCAGCCACGAGGATTTATAAGCTGGAGTTCTGCAGAAATAGACATCCATCCAGGAAAAAGCACTGTCTCATGCCTCCACATGTAAGGACTCATACATCCAGACAGTGCTATCATCTCACCATAATGAATCCCTTTAGTGGAATAGTATGTCTGTCCTGGGTCTCCAGTCAGGTTTCTTTTCCAGCTACTTCATCATTACTGCAATGAACTCCGCTCTGGAAGCAGCACGGAGCAGCATGCTAACGCTAGTGTCCTCATGTCTCCCAGGTGTCAGTAAGGTTCCTGTCAAGGTGGATGATGGGTTAGGGTTGAATTCCCAAAGTGTCCCACAGAAAACTAAAACATCCCAACTTCCTGCTACAGTCAAAAAAGCCATCATTACTAAATAGCTGAGCGGGACTGATGCCATCAACCTTTTCCAGTCTCACCAGTATGGATGTACTGGCATGACTTTGTGTTTCTGGCCAGATCGTCTTTGTAAATGTCAATCGGTTCTCAGTTGACTCATCTGGTTAAATAAAGGTTAAAATAAATAAACAAATGCCGCAAAATTCCTGCCGCGCCTTGCAAGCAAAGTGCATTTAAAAGATACTGTTGCGCCGATTTGCCGGCATGATGTGTCTTGTAACAAGGGCTCACCTGGACTAATATTACCGCAACGGTGTCCTATAAATAAGTCATGCTGGCATGGAGTTGCACAAATTTTGCGGCAGTCGTTTCGCCTCACTTTAACACTACGGTAATTGACAAACCCTTGTGCAGCAGTACCGGGTCCAGAATAGGGTGTGTATGGGGAGCATACTGCTATACATACTGCTATACATCTTTGACT
Source organism: Nothobranchius furzeri (assembly GCF_043380555.1). Lineage (NCBI taxonomy): Eukaryota > Metazoa > Chordata > Actinopteri > Cyprinodontiformes > Nothobranchiidae > Nothobranchius > Nothobranchius furzeri. The sequence goes on along the minus strand of NC_091747.1, from coordinate 30,354,803 downwards.
CCCCTCCCCCTGCCACACTAGGTGTGGAGTGCGGTGCCTTGGTCTGCCTGAGTGTTCACGGCTCCCGGGTCAGGAGGTTTAAGATTTTTGGCATCTGCTTGATCAATCCTGGTGGCTGCCTGGTGCGATCTGAGTCCCTGGGCTCTGCTGGGTCCCCGGCGGGGGTGGTCGCCCCTGGGTCCCGGGTCGCTGGGTTTCGGGCTCGGCCGGCTTGGGGGTGGGAGGCTGCGGGCAGGCCTGTGGGATTGCTGCTGATATCACCCGGGACTCTGCCGGCTGCTGGTTGTGACCCCCCCGGGGCAATCCTCTGCGCCTCTCGAGGGGGGCAGGGGCTTTTCAGGTTACAGTCTCCCTGGGGTCCCTGTGCTCTGCGGCAGCTCCTGGATCTCTGGGACTTGGAGCTCCTTCCATCTCTTACACATCTTTGGGGGGCAGATCTGTGGCCCCTCACACTCTCTATTGGATGCTCCTATAGAGAAACCTTACATTTACAAGTGTGTGGACACACACACAGGTGCTCGCATGGTGCTCTCATAAGTATGGGCTTGGGAACGTTCAACACATGTCTTAAGGCTGTGGTTGGCACTAAATGCACTGTGATTTATTATCGTGATTGTTTCACCTCTGTCTCCGTGTGTCATGGCGGGCGGCAGTCTTTTGACCCACGACATGCAGAATCACCACACAGGAACTGGTAAGTAAGTAAAACGACTTTATTATATACTGAAGAGCAATGAGGGGAACAGACGACGGGCAGGCTGGCAGCAAGATTTCAGGATGGAACTCTGAGGAGGGAGACAGAATGAGTATATGGAGGAATGACGGAGAATGATATTGGGAGTGGAGCTTACTGATTGCAGTAGTGGTGAGAACTTCCGGAGGGACTGGTCAGGTCCGGGTGAGCAGGAAAGCTCCAGAAGGTGATGGGACTGTTGGTCCAGAGAGTAGGTAGGAGCAGCGGTTTGGTGGAGGCAGGTGAGCGGCTGAGAGCGAGCGGCCAGGGGAGGAGACAGCGTGATCTGGTGTGCAGGAGTCCAAGCTGGTTATGGAGGTGGTGGAATGTGAAGAGAAACCTGGAGCAGAGCAGGGGAGGATAATCAGGGTTTCTTCTGACGACAGAAATCAAGCAGAGCTTCAAACACAGGTTAGTGACTAGGAACTAGAAATTTCACAGGATCAAGACAGGTTAAAGCTAGAGCTACCCAAGATAGAGTAATCATCCGGCGAAGTGAAGTGCCACACTGCTCCTTAAATCCCCTGGGCCGTAATGACTGGATTGGCTGCAGCTGGAGACTCTCAGACACGCCCACCTGAAAACAATGCTCAGAAAATACAGGTGAAATGCAGGAGGCTCACCACGGACCGTGACAGTACCCCCCCCCCCCCCCCTCCTCAACGGGCGCCACCTGGCGGCCGAGCAGAGGAGGAGGAGGCGGAGGAGGAGGCAGCCCGAGAGGCCTCGAAGTCCCTGATGAGATCCTGATCCGTTATGAAGGATCGAGGAACCCAGGAACGATCCTCCGGACCATACCCCTCCCAGTCCACCAGGTGCTGGAGGCCCCTGCCTCGGGGATGGACGTCGAGGAGACAGCGGACCGGGTAAACCAGGCCACCGCCGACGAGCCGGGCAGGTGGAGGAGGAGCAGGGGCAGGACACAAGGGACTGGACAGAACAGGTTTCAACAGGGAGACATGGAACACAGGGTGGACACGCATGGACGGAAGCAGGGCCAGGCAGACAGCAGATGGACTAATGACGTCAGTGATCGGATACGGACCAATGAACCGCGGAGCCAACTTCTTGCTGGTGTCCCTCAGCCGGATGTCCCTGGTGGAGAGCCAGACCTTCTGCCCAGGGACATACACAGGAGCAGGTCGCCTGTGGCGATCTGCCAGACGGCGGTTGCGGTCAGTTGTCCGTTGAAGGGCCGCCGTGGTCTGAGCCCAGGTGCGCCTGGCACGGCGAATGAACTGGGGGGCTGTGGTAGGAGGGTCCTGACTGGATGGGAACAGAGGGGGCTGGTAACCTAGAACGGTTTCGAATGGGGACAAACCTGTAGATGCAGAGGTGTGAGCGTTGTGTGCGTATTCCACCCAGGGCAGTTGGGAACTCCATCCCGAGGGGTTGGATGAACACACACATCTTAACATAGCTTCGAGCTCCTGATTCATCCTCTCACATTGTCCGTTTGTCTGAGGATGGAATCCGGAGCTCAGGGCGACACGGGCCCCCAGGTGGTTTGCAAAGTCTTTCCATACACGGGACAGGAACTGAGGACCACGGTCAGATAAGATTTCTGCAGGAATACCATGGAGACGGAAGACATGTTTGATTAGTAGACGGGCAGTTTCGGCAGATGTTGGGAGAGACTTGAGAGGAACCAGGTGACAGGACTTAGAGAAACGATCGACGATAGTGAGAATGACTGAAAAACCATTAGAGGGGGGTAGACCAGTAACAAAATCCAAAGCTATATGAGACCAGGGGCGAGTGGGTACCGGAAGAGGGTTGAGAAGACCAGCTGGGGGTTGATTACTGCATTTGTTTCTGGCACAGATGGAACAGGCACTGATGTATTCACGTACGTCTTTGTACATGGAGGGCCACCAGAAGGTTCTACGGATTAAAGCCAGTGCACGGCCAACCCCAGGATGGATAGAGAATTTAGCTGTGTGGGCCCAATGTATCAGATCACCACGAACCCGGGTAGGGACATATACCTTGTGTGGTGGACTGGTACCTGGATCGGGTTCAGTCTGCTGGGCCTCCTGAACTTTCTTTGTGATGTCCCAATCTACAGCGCCCACGATGTAGGATGGTGGCAGAATAGGAGCTGATTCGGGGTCTTTGTCGGGTGAATACAGTCTGGACAGGGCGTCAGGTTTAGTGTTCTTGGAACTGGGTCTGAAAGAGATGAGAAAGTGGAAACGGGAGAAAAACAGGGACCAGCGGGACTGTCGAGGATTCAATCTTTTAGCCTCCTTTAAGTATGCCAAGTTTTTATGGTCGGTCCAGATGATGATAGGGTGTTCCGCTCCCTCCAGCCAGTGTCGCCACTCCTCCAGGGCCAGTTTAATGGCCAACAGTTCCCGATCCCCGACATCGTAGTTCTGCTCAGCTGGGGAGAGGCGGCGAGAGAAGAAAGCGCATGGGTGGAGACGGTGATCTGAGGGGGAAACCTGTGACAGCACAGCACCAACACCAGAGTCAGAAGCATCAACCTCCAGGGTGAACTGGGCAGAAGTGTCAGGACGGGTCAGAATAGGTGCTTGCGTGAATTTGTCTTTTAGGGCTTGGAAGGATTCTTCTGCAGAGGGGGACCAAATAAAGGATTTATTTATGGATGTGAGCTGAGTGAGTGGGGCGGCAGTCTGGCTGTAGTTTTTAATGAAACGACGGTAAAAATTTGCAAAACCTAAGAAGCGTTGAAGCTGCTTGCGTGTGGTGGGAGTAGGCCAGGAGAGAACTGACTTGATCTTTTCTGGATCCGTCTTCAACCGCCCGCTCTCAAGGATGAAGCCGAGGAACTTAACTGAGGGTACGTGGAACTCGCATTTCTCTGCCTTTACATAGAGCCGGTTCTCCAGTAGGCGTTGAAGTACACATCTGACATGTTGTCGGTGTTCAGCAAGGGATCTGGAGAAAATAAGAATGTCATCCAAATAGACTGTGACAAACTGGTTGAGGTAGTCGCCAAGAACAGAATTGACCAGGGATTGGAACACTGCGGGGGCATTTGTGAGACCAAAAGGCATGACTAAATACTCAAAAGGACGAAGGGGAGTCTTGAACGCCGTTTTCCATTCATCGCCCTCTCTGATTCGGACGAGATGGTAAGCATTGCGTAGGTCGAGTTTTGTGAAAATGGTAGCATCTTGAAAAGGTTCGAATGTGGATGACAGTAACGGAAGAGGATATTTGTTTTTTACTGTAATCTGGTTGAGCCCTCTGTAATCAATGCAAGGTCGAAGTGAACCATCCTTAGTTACAAATAAGAATCCTGCTCCTAGTGGTGAAGTGGATGGTCTGATGATACCAGATGCAAGGGATTCGTTAATGTAGGTGGACATGCTGAGCTGTTCGGGTTTGGATAGGTTATACAACCTGCTGGATGGAAGTGTTGCGCCCGGCAGGAGATCAATGGCACAGTCGTAAGGACGGTGAGGAGGTAGAGATGAGGCTCGGTCCTTACTGAACACAAAAGCGAGGTCATGATACTCCTTCGGTACTTCAGACAGGTCGGGAGGAACTGGGGAATCGGCTGTTGGTGCTGAACAGATAGGTGGAGCAGAACGAAGGCAGTCAGTTAGGCAGTGTGAGCTCCAAACAGTAACTCGGGATGTTTTCCAATTTATTTGTGGGTTGTGCTTAACCAGCCAATCATATCCTAAGACTACGGGGGAGTGAGGAGATGGAAAAACAAAAAACGAGATACTTTCCTGGTGGTTGCCTGACACCAGCAAGCTGACTGGCACGGTCTGGTGGGTTATGGTAGTGAGAGAGTTGCCATCCAGGGATGATGCTCGCAGAGGAGTCGGAAGGAGAATAGTGGGAATGTCCAGATCTTGAACGACTGATTGGTCCAGCATGTTACGTTCGCATCCAGAGTCTACTAAAGCCTTCAACACACGACTTCTTTGATTACACACCACAGTACAAGGAAGCAAACATCGGGAGTTTGAGCCACCATTACCACCCACCAGTAATCCCGGAACTACTGGTGGGCTTGCCCTTTTACCCGCAAGCCACAATTAGAGATTCTGTGCCCTGATTGACCACAGTAAAAACAAAGATTAGCGGAGAAACGACGTTGCCGCTCCTCCTGACTCAGCTGGGTTCTGCCGATCTGCATAGGCTTTTCTCCTGAGGAAGATGCGACTGGTGGCTGAGGGGTTCTGGTTTGAGTTAGCGGTGGAAATGACATTCTAGAGCCCTTAGAACGCTCCTTGAGACGCTTTTCAATCTTTATGGCCAAGGTAATAAGGGTTTCGAGGTCAGGAGGTTCCTGGCATAACGCCAACTGATCCTGGAGGCGATCATTTAACCCCTGGGTAAATGCTCCCAGTAACGAACCACTATCGAGGGAGGAAGTTGCTGCCAGCGTGCGAAATTCTATGGCGAAATCGGCTACTGTTTGATTTCCCTGGTGGAGATTCCACACTTTTTTGGCTACCTCAGCTGGGGTCTCTGAGTGATCGAACGTTTGCTTGAATTCAGCTAGGAAATGTGAAAGTGGACCACGCAGAAAACTAATGTCATGGCTCCTGGCTTCAGCCCAATCTAAAGCCTTACCCCGGAGTAAACCGATAATATAGGAAATCTTAACTGAATCTAACATGAAAGCTTCAGGAGATCTTTCAAACGCCAACTGGCAATTAAACAGAAAACCACGGCATTTGACGAACTCACCGGAATAGATGTCTGAAGGAGGCGAGTTGGGTATCCGGAAGTTTACAGTAGGGGGCGGAACCGGAAGTACGGACGGAGGAGAAACAGGAGGCTGAGCAGAAGGTTCCGAGGGAGTTAAGCGTGTAGTGAGATTATGTAACATCGTGTCCATCTGGAGTGTTCGTCGGTGAGAGTCGGAGACTTGCTCCAGTAAACCATGGATGGCGTGTTCATGGCATGTGAGAACCTCAGAAACAGTGAGCGGAGCACTAGTGGACGGGTTGGATTCTGCAATGGGATCATTGTTATGGTCGGATGATTCTGTCATGGCGGGTGGCAGTCTTTTGACCCACGACATGCAGAATCACCACACAGGAACCGGTAAGTAAGTAAAACGACTTTGTTATATACTGAAGAGCAATGAGGGGAACAGACGACGGGCAGGCTGGCAGCAAGATTTCAGGATGGAACTCTGAGGAGGGAGACAGAATGAGTATATGGAGGAATGACGGAGAATGATATTGGGAGTGGAGCTTAATGATTGCAGTAGTGGTGAGAACTTCTGGAGGGACTGGTCAGGTCCAGTTGAGCAGGAAAGCTCCAGAAGGTGATGGGACTGTTGGTCCAGAGAGTAGGTAGGAGCAGCGGTTTGGTGGAGGCAGGTGAGCGGCTGAGAGCGAGCGGCCAGGGGAGGAGACAGCGTGATCTGGTGTGCAGGAGTCCAAGCTGGTTATGGAGGTGGTGGAGTGTGAAGAGAAACTTGGAGCAGAGCAAGGGAGGATAATCAGGGTTTCTTCTGACGACAGAAATCAAGCAGAGCTTCAAACACAGGTTAGTGACTAGGAACTAGAAATTTCACAGGATCAAGACAGGTTAAAGCTAGAGCTACCCAAGATAGAGTAATCATCCGGCGAAGTGAAGTGCCACACTGCTCCTTAAATCCCCTGGGCCGTAATGATTGGATTGGCTCCAGCTGGAGACTCTCAGACTCTCAGACACGCCCACCTGAAAACAATGCTCAGAAAATACAGGTGAAATGCAGGAGGCTCACCACGGACCGTGACACCGTGTCTGGTCAGAATTACAAGCATTCAAAAAAAAAACAATAACATTAAAGTTTTAAGTATCAGGCATGGCACTGAAATCAGAAGCTTTGATGCTCCACCTGAGAATAAATCTGTAGGGCTTGTCACCAGCATTCAGACATCAATTCTGCTTGCTTCACAGCCAGACAGGACATGGGGGGAAAATAATAAAAAAAAAACATTGCTTCAACAAACTAGAACTGCTTATTTTTCAGCATTAATTGAGGAGAATAAGCATAATCCTAAATTTATTTTCAGTACAGTTGCTAAACTTACACAGAATCATAGCTCTGAGCCATCTATTCCCTTAGCCCTCAGCAGCAATGACTTCATGGGATTTTTTACAAGTAAAATTAATTCTATTAGAAACAAAATCTTTAGCATCCTCCCTAATGCGATTTCTTCTTCCTCAGTAAGTGAGGCAGCTTCAGAGGTGACTGTAGAACCTCATCTGTGCTTGAACCGTTTTGATCCAGTTGAGCTTTCAGAGTTATCAAAAATATTAGCTTCATCTAAACCTTCAACTTGCATTTTGGATCCAATCCCAACCAAATTATTTAAAGATGCATTTCCTTTGGTTACTGCCCCCATTCTAGATATAATCAATCTATCCTTAGTAAATGGGTATATACCACAAGATTTTAAGGTTGCTGTAATCAAACCTTCACTTAATAAGCCTTCTCTGGATCCAGATGACCCAATGAATTATAGACCAATATCTAACCTTCCATTTTTATCCAAAGTCCTGGAGAAAATAGTGGCCATCCAAGTATGTCAGCATTTAAACACTAATGCTCTGTTTGAGGAATTTCAGTCTGGTTTTAGAGAGTATCACAGTACTGAAACTGCATTAGTGAGAGTTACAAATGATATTCTCATGGCCTCAGATAAGAATCTTGTGTCTGTTCTATTCTTGTTAGATCTCAGTGCTGCCTTTGACACAGTTGATCACAATGTTCTTTTAGAAAGGCTTGAACATGTTGTAGGGATCAAAGGAACAGCGCTAGGCTGGGTTAAATCCTACCTGTCTGACAGATTTCATTTTGTAAATGTACATGACAAATCTTCTTCATACTCCAGGGTTACTTGCGGAGTACCACATGGTTCAGTGCTTGGACCAATTCTTTTTACTATATATATGCTCCCAATTAGTAAAATCATTAGATAGCATGGGATAAACTTCCACTGTTATGCTGACGATACTCAGTTATATTTATCCATTAACCCTGATGAACCTAATCAGTTGGGTAGATTACAGGCTTGTCTTGAGGTCATAAAAAATTGGATGACTCTTAACTTCTTGCTTTTAAATCAAGACAAGACGGAAGTTCTCATCTTTGGACCAGAAATCCAGAAAAGGAAATTGCTTGGCTAATCGCCTGACCTTAATGGCATTGCATTGATCTCCGAGAACAAAGCAAGGAACCTTGGTGTTATCTTTGACCAGGACATGTCATTCAAATCCCAGGTTTCACAAGTTTGTCGGATTTCCTTTTTCCACCTTCGGAATATTGCTAAGATTAGAAGTATACTTTCCAGGAGTGATGCTGAAAAACTAGTTCATGCATTTATTACATCAAGACTGGATTACTGTAATTCATTACTCTCAGGAAGTCCACAGAATGTAGTTAAAAGTCTTCAGCTTGTCCAAAATGCTGCAGCTAGAGTTCTGATGAGAATTAAAAAGAGAGATCATATCTCTCCTGTCTTAGCTTCCCTACATTGGCTACCTGTTAAATTCAGAATAGATTTTAAGATCCTTCTTCTCACATATAAAGCTCTTAATAATCAAGGTCCATCATACATCAGTAATCTGATTGTTCCACATGTTTCTAACTGAGCACTTCACTCTCAGACTGCAGGTCTACTGGTGGTTCCAAGAATATCTAAACTTAGGATGGGAGGCAGATCTTTTAGTTATCAGGCTCCTCTCCTGTGGAACCAGCTCCCAGCTTTAGTCCATGAGGCAGACACTTTGTCTACTTTTAAGAATAGGCTTAAAACATTTTTATTTGATAGGGCCTATAGTTAAAATCTGATGTTAGCCTAAATCTGGACAAGTGGGGGATTACAGGGAGGTGGAGTGTACAGTCGGTAAAGACGGCTCTCCCTTGCCCTGCCTCCAACATGCCTACATCTAAATAGGATAGATTATCCAGGGTTAACTCTGTAGTTATGCTGCTATAGGCTTAGACTGCTGGAGGACACACTGACCACTTTTCACACTCTACTGCTTTATTCTACAGTCTGCTCTTTAACTGTGCTATTTTGTGCAATTTCAGCTGTTAACTTTATTTTCTCTGTAAGTGTTTTTCTCCCCAGAAGAAGCTACAACGACGTTCTGCTGAGCTGTGGTGGCCTCATGGAGGGGGCCATCGTCTAGCACACTGCTGCTAACCACTAATACGTTCTCTCTCTCCTGATAATAACTTTTTGTTTTCATTGACTTTTGATGTGCTAATACTAGTTTATCCGTTTAATTATAGATCCACTAGGATAAATACAATAAAGTTTATCTTTCACCAAATACAATATTTACTAAGACATCACAATATAACTATAGACACATTACTTGTCTTTGTGTGTGTGTGTTTGTGTTTGTGTCTGTGTGTGTCTGTGTGTGTCTGTGTCTGTGTCTGTGTGTGTGTGTGTGTGTGTGTGTGTGTGTGTGTGTGTGTGTGTGTGTGTGTGTGTGTGTGTGTGTGTGTGTGTGTGTGTGTGTGTGTGTGTGTGTGTGTGTGTGTGTGTGTGTGTGTGTGTGTGTGTGTGTGTGTGTGTCTTTGTCTGTCTGCTCTGTCTTCTCGATCCCCAGTGAGTCGTGGAGGATGGCTCCTTATACTGAGCCAGGATTCTCTGGAGGTTTCTTCCTGTTAAAAGGGAGTTTTCCTCTCCACTGTCGCTGCATGCTTGCTTAGTATGAGGATTGCTGTATAGTCACTGACACTAGTCAGTGACTTGATGCAATTTGCTGGGTTCCTTATATAGGAAACATTATTTCTGATTGGCTTAATGAACTGTGAATTGGAATGTTTATTATGTGAAGTGCCTTGAGACGACTCTTGTCGTGATTTGGCGCTGTATAAATAAACTTGAATTGAATTGAATTGAAGTAATTGTCCTAAACAGTGATTGCACCTTGGCGTAACAGAGGGAGGTGTCATGATGAAAGTTTAAAAAAATTAAGTTAAAGTTATAAAAGTGATGAAAGTTAAGAAACTGATTTCAGCATTTTATTTATTTAGGCCTGTTTGTTTTGTCTGGGCCACATAGTAACTGTATCCAGCTCAAGAACTACAATACCTAGACCAGTGCCCCAACTCTCTACCTCGAGGGCCGGTATCCAGCATGTTTTAGTTGTTACACTAACCCAACACACTTGATTCACCTGTTCAGCAGCTCATCAAGCTCTGCAGAGACCTGCTAACACTTGTTGATTAAAATCAGGTGTGTTGAAGTAGGAAAAGCAGTAAAACATGCTGAATACTGGCACTCGGGGAAGGGAGGGGATCACTGACCTAGTGCCGTTGAACCTGGATTAGATCATGGTAAATGGTCTGTATTTGATATAGCGCCTTCTAGAGTCCTGGAACCCCCCAAGGCGCTTTACAACACAACCAGTCATTCACCCATTCACATTCACACCCTGGTGGGGATGAGCTACTTTGTAGCCACAGCTGCGCTGGGCGAAGCTGCCGAGCACTGGCGCCACTGGTCCCTCCAACCACCACCAGCAGGCAACGTGGGTTAAGTGTCTTGCCCAAGGACACAACGACAGCGACAGACTGAGCGGGGCTCGAACCTACAACCTTCCAATTACGGGGCGAGCGCTTAACTCCTGTGCCACCATTGCCCCTAGATTTGGGGGGGGGGGGGGGTGTCTGGATAACAGGCTATTGGCCGTTAAGGGGCATTAATAGGCATCAGTAACTGGTTAAAGACATTTTGGAAAACGTACATCTCGACCTGATGTATGTTTGCGTCTCTTATGCTGCAGTTCTGGAAATCCAAGTTGTCTTTTATTTGTTGTTTTTAGTAGTTGAAGGTTTCAATAATAGCTTTTTGCCTTTGTGTGTTTACCTGTAATCTTGTGCATCTTCTTCATTTTAAGTGTATGTGCTGCTGATGCAAGGGAATTTTCCCACTGTGGGATTAATACAGCCCATTATATTTTATTCTATTCTACTCGACTCAAACATTTAGGTTATCAACTCTGAAATCAGACTCAGGAATTTAGAAGATAAATATTTACCAGGAAAAGCATGTGAAAAATAAACAAGCTGAAGAAAAATGGAGGTCAGCCTTTGTGGGCGTCCAGCCCAGCGATCATCCAGCCGCTCTCCCGCGTCTGAGGCTCTAATGAGCCAGCAGCCTCTGATCTGTAGAGCCTTACTACTTTCCTCTGACTCCTGATAGGACTGTGTCCCACTCTGAGTGCTGATAGCAGCTTTGTTGCCCCACCATGAATCTGCACAGGAAGCTGATAGAGGATTTGGTTATGCAATACAAACCAGACTCCGTGGCAGAAGTTTGAATTCCATCATTTGTTTCAGATAAACTTGAAAAAAGAAAAGAGAGATGAAGAGAGGGACTACAGAAAGATGGTGAGGCTTCCTGTGAAGCCAACCTTCTAGTTGTCATCAGGAGCTGTTGAAGGTGAAGAGAGGCGACAGGGGACAGCTGTAATTTCTGAAGGTCTTCTCAGTGGTTTTGGGAATTCCAGGTTGATTGTTTTGGGGTCGGGAATCATCAGACCCGTCTGGAAGACGTGAAGGTGCCAACACAGCTGAGATAAACTTGTCATCAGCGCTCCCATTTAGAGTGAAAATCTGGTTTGTCCATGTTGGTGTCCATTCAAGACATCTGGATGGGTTCTTCTGGCGCTGTGAGGTGTGACTTAAACGGGCCCCATGGACAATCCACAGGAACAATCTAGGTCTACGTGAGGCTGCCAGCAGAATCCCTCAGAGCCACACAGAAACACAAAGTTTCTGCTGAACAAAACCCACTCAAGTCCAATTCTCTTGTAGCTTCTCTCCACACAGATGCTGATGTCATCAGGGCTCTGTTGAAAAAAAAATCAATTCTCAGATTCTGAATCGATTCTCATAAATATTCATGAAGATGGATTCGTACATCTAAAGATCGGTTTAACCCTTTAAGCACCAAAGTAGCAAAACTGCAACAAGTGTCATTGCTGACTTTAACAAGCCATCGCTGCAACGATATCTCTCGTGAAGTTACTACTTTACACCAGAAGATAGTGGAGATGTCTATCTTCACTTGTGTTTAAAGTTTCTGAGATGTTAGAGCTAGAAAACCGCCTCTCACCAGGAGGCTCCCGGTTACGGGAGAGGAAGAGGGGAGGAACAAACACACCACACGTAGGAGAATATTATAGGGACCAACTTACAAATGCTGACAGGTCTGGGGCTTCATTTATCAAGCTTGCTTACACACAAAACAGGGTCGGAAAACTGCGTAAGCAACTTTCCACACAAACTTTGGGATTTATGAAAGCAAACTTTGCGGAAAAATGTGCGCAACTTTAAGTTGATTAAGGACCTGGCTTACACACATGTTGGACATGGAGAGCACCTGCAGTGCTGCTGCTGAGAAGATACAATTATGAAATCCTGCAGCATTATCACTTGTACTGCTTTGTGTTCACATGGAACAAGAGCCTGGGCCTGAGATCAGTGGACTCAGGGGTCTCCCTTTAAAAAGCAGCTGAAGACTCTCCTGTTCAGGCTTTGGTGTGACCTTCATCACCACGCTCGCCTTTTTCTGCTCTTTCTACCTATTCCACCTTTCCCCGCAATCCACTGATTTCCCTCTTTCCTATGAATATTCTCTCTTTTTTCTTACATAATTATTTATATTTTATCATAATTTCAATATTTTTTCTGTCATTTTAAACATATTTTTAATCAATTTTTGAAATCTTTTTTTATACTTGAATGTTTTTTGTGAAGCACCTTGTGATGTTTATCTCGACAGGCACTTTCTTTTATTCTGACTGTCTAGTGATGACTGACAATGACTACGTTTACATGCAGCCAATATCCGGGTCATGATCGGGTTAAGGTCGGTATTCGGGTTTCTGAGTTGATCAGAATAACCCGTTTACAAGCATAAATAGAAAGAGTTACCTCTAACTTGCATAATCCGATATAAATGCGGACGTTGGGGTAGCATCAGGACGTATGGACTACGTCAAGACGCAATATGCGTCATTTCCGGTTCTTCTTGTTCTGGCATCCGTGAAAACAACAACATGTTTCCCAGTTCGGAAGAGATAGTGACCGCGTTTGTTTGCGTTTTAGTTTCCTCGTCACTCAAAGTGTGGTGCTGTGCCGCGACTCGCCATGTTGCTCCCAACTTGTTTACTTCCGGTGTTCTGGTGCATACAAGACATCTCGCTACTCAAAAGACCAAGATTCCTTGCGAACAGAGCATGCGCAGAACACACGCTTTGATGGGGATATCCTGGTATGCGTTTACACGACCAAACATTCGGGTTAGAAAAGGGTTACCCCAGGTGTAGTAACCGGGTTTTTAAAAACCCGGTTATGAGCATATCCGGGTTTTTGGCGGTGTTTTCAAGGACCTGCGGAACCGGGTTATTGTGAATATTCGGGTTTTAAAAGGGTTACTGGCTGCATGTAAACACTCTCTTTGATTCAGAAGAAGAATATTCACTCATCCAGGCAGAAGGTGGCGCTGCTGTGCAGAGCAACAAAGAGTCTGTGCTGCACGTGAAGGAAGTAGGATAATAGGGTGCCTAAGTCACGCCCATCTACTTCCAGACCACGGGTTCCCGGAAGAACGACAAAATGAATGCAAGTCAAAAGTGCTAAAAAGCCAGGATATTTTCACCATCAAAGGTGAAGTTAGTGTGATGAGCTGCATTTTGTTTAGTGATTTCAAATTGGATCACATTGTTTGTGTAGACCATCTCTTTGCTCAAACCCATTTAAAAGATCCACATATAAAAATCTGTGATTCCCTCGTTCACTGAAAATGAGATGCTTTCTCGCATTTCACATTGATTAAAAGCTTCGTTAGCGGCAAACGCCGCATTAGCGCCCTCTCCCTGATGATGACGAGGATTACCTGCCTCAGAATCTCATTCACTGTGCTCGGTGAAGGGTACGTTTGAAAGAATTTGATCAAAAATCTCACTATGATTATTATGTGAAGGTTAGGGCTGGTCCTGGACTGACTGTTTATAATGGTGAAGACAGGCTGGTTCTGACTGGACTGCTGGAGGAGAGGGTGGTTCTGATTGGTAGGGATTTTCAACTAATGAGCTTAAGTCCAGAAGCCTCCGGCTGTCATTTGAGAAAAAAGTCTCAGTGCTGCAAACCAAGAGTATCTGACCCTGACATGATACAAAGACACAATCAAATATACATATAAGAAAAGAAAAAAATTAACTCTGAAATTCCAGGAAGACCTCATAGATTAAAAAAAGTCCTTAGCTCCTCTTCTCTTTCTTTCTTACTGACTCAGAGCATCATAGCAGATTGATGCAACGTCAGAGCTGAATCGGAGGAATGTGTTTAGACCTTTCAGCGTTGGTGAAGCAGCCCCGCCTTCATAGTAGAACTGCATGAGAGAGAGAGAGAGAGAGAGGGGGTATTCCTTATCTTTAATAATCTCTTCATTCTGAAAAGTACATTTCAAATCTCACTTGATCTCTGGGCCAGTGAGCGTGGGGCGGGGTTGTCCTCACCGCTAGACGTGATTGGTCCAAGGTCCGTATCTGGCTGGGCGTCTGGGTTCTCAGGTGACGTGTTGGACGTCAGTTCCGGTTCCGTGTCTTCAGCATGCGGTGGCGAGGCTACATTAGCAAAATTAAATTCTTCTTCTTCTCCAGCTTGTTGTTGTGGTGGTGGGGAAAAATGGCATTCTTCTCTGAGGTGCTCAATTGCCGTTCGCCCGAGGTTTCTGGAGAAAATAAGTTGTTCTCAGCGTAAAGGGGTACAGTTTGCTATTAAATACATATAAACATAGACTAACTGGGAGCTTCGGTGTTTATCGGTCAGTTAAGATGATCCAGAGCTCTGTTGGTTTTACTAAATATGTCTTGTGATGGTGGTGCAATGTCTGGACCATGATCCTCTGTAAATGAGCGCTCTGCTAAATAGAAAAAATGTAGAAAACAGGGTTAGTGAAAAATTATTCAAAAAATTAAGGATGGATTGTGATTTTAAAATCTGATTACCTACCCGTGATAAAGGAAGGTCACCGTCCCAAAAATCTGCTTCGTCTGCCGAGGATATTACTATGGGAGCTGTGTAAAAACAAGAAGAGAGGTAATTAAAAGGAGAAAAATGCTGAAAAGCCATGCACTGGTAGAGTTCTCCCGCACCTGACATTACGGAGTCCCTTGAGATGGTTCTACAGACTTTTAAAAAACATAAAAGAGTGAGCGGATCTTGCAGCTGGAAAACTATATGATTGGATGCCGCTGAGGGCGTATGGTATTATGCCACGGGCAGACAAGCTAACGCCGGGTGGGTGGGAAAACAACTGGTATTTTATAGGGCTGCACAATATATCGTATATATCTTTCTCTTCTGGCACTCGAGGAGTACAGACGCTTCTCTCTTTCGCTCCCTTATCTTTTTTCCCAAGCCTCTTTGTCCTGTCTGCCCACAGAGCGCTTCTCTACATTTCTTCTGAAAAACTCAATTTTAACTAACCATGGATTTGATAAACTGGTCATTCAATGCGATTGATAAGATTTTTTCAACAATGAGAACGGAGCAGGGGGCTCCACATGTCCATAGGGGACACACCCGGTGGGATATATTTTGGATTCCTGGAAGGAGTGGAGGATCATATGCCTCTCCTAGCTGTCTATTGAGGACATTGAAGACGTGTGGATATTTGGTCTGATGATCACTGGATTTCTCCTGATTGGAGTGGGAGGATGTCTGGTTTTCTGGAAATTTGGGAGGACGGGAGCGATTGGAGGGCGACCCGCACCCACGGAAAGCACCGTCCGTGTGGAGACTTCTCAGACTGGGACGTTACACCAGCCCCCAGTGAATGAGGGTGGAACAGCAATTTTTGGTACTTCCGGGCTTGCTTCAATTTTTGAGCCGCATTGTGGGGGCTTGTGCTGATTGTATATTTCTTCAAGTTGACGCAGTGATGGCTTGCTCCTGTTGTATTGTTGTGTGTCCCATTTTTTCTCTTCTTTCTCTTTCTGCAGGTCTAGAAGCAGACGCTTGTTCATCATTGTTTATTTTTGTGGACCCCCCCCACCACCACCACCTCCGTGGTCGGAATTACAAAGCATTCAAAAACAATAACAATAAAGTTTTAAGTATCAGGCCTGACATTAAAAGCAGAAGCTTTGATGCTCCACCTGAGAGTAAATCTGTAACCCCGGCTTTCCACCGGAGCCGTCAGCAGCACGTCATAGCTGCTGATAGGAACCGCTGTGGTCACCAGACCTTTTCCACAGGAGCCGTCAGCAGCCGTCAGCAGCGCGAGTCGGCCGCGTCTCAGGGGCAGCATGTCGCGGCCTTTACGCGCCGGTTCTATTTTCTACGCGCGACGCCTCTGAAACGAGTCAATTTCAACATTTTTGGGGAAGGAAAGACAGGAAATCGGACGCGGAAATGGAGAGAAGCACCCGAGATTTTCAGAATAAAGAAACATACTGCCTTCCGGTTGCTTTACTTTAAAAAAGGTTACTAACTGTGCGTCCCCGTGAGAAGTTATCACACAGCTAACGGTCTCCTTTGTTTTTCAGGTCCGTATTGGCGATTATAAAACGGACAGAACATAAAACACAAACCATGTTGTAGTTTTCTCCTGCTTA